>NC_136497.1:89532969-89580469 GCF_053919585.1 Euprymna scolopes
AATTAGGATTGTTACACAGCTCGTTATATTGAAACAAGAATTGCCTAAGTAACATTAGCGATAAATCCGTTCCAGAAAACGTGAATATATTAGTAAAGGTGAAAGAAAAATGGCTGAATTAATTCGAAAACAAAATAATCTGTAGAAAACTTTCGAAAAGAAATACTGACTGTGTAGTTATGTCAAAATAATAAAAACATATTTACGATAAACAGTTAAACCTATATAAAGGACGAAATATCGAAGCATCGAAACGAATGTATATATAATAAGTAGCATCGTACGAATATTTTTATTTTGAGAAATGGTTCGGATTTCTTTTATGTTGTTTATATAATTGTAATTAAACGGAAAGTGATGAAGACGCCAATAAAGGAAATATATTTAAGTATATCGTTTTTAAGAAATTATTTTACCTTTAATTATAGGTCACTGCGGTAAAGGCCTAGGAACCACTTTATATAAGAGTTAAATAGATTATCACGTGGACGATGCTCGCCTCCACGAGAATATTGAACATGATAGTCTAAATCAAGATGATACTTTTTAAGAAGACATAACTCTATATGACATTGGCTCAACAATATTAGTTTAGATTAGAATAGTAACAGCAATTTCCTAGTAAACTGGAAAGCATCCTCTTGCTATCCGTGTGCAATATTGAAAAGGCAACAGCGACGGTTAGGGTTAGGGTTATGGTTAGCCGATGGTTATTATGATTATTCAAGCCAAAATGTTTTGTCATTTTTAGATTAAATATTCATTTACATTAATTTGGGAATGTAACCGTAAAAATGAATCATGAAAATTTAGTTGAAAATATAAATAATGGCATGTACAAACAGCAGGTGATTATTTTAGTAACGTATACTAATGACGTCATTTAGAAAGGGATATGTATTTTTGAGATACGTGGAAATTAGTTGAGTCAGTCGGAATCGAGAGAGGGATAGAGACGGTTTTCAGATAGTGATGGGTCTGAGGCGAGGGCTTCAGAAATGGTGATAGCAAGAAACTAGAACAAGTGCCGCAGTGTTCAATTGGGGGAAATATCCTAAATAAAGCTGTTGTAAATACCACCGTTATTTTGAGGTGCACAGAATTTCATTTGCACCTTTTCAGAGGCTCGGTAAAAAAAAAGCAGAACTAAAAATGGGCAAGATATGTTCCTGTTTAGCCAGATGTTGAAACATCAAACTTTTATTCGTCCTTTGTGTTATCAAGGCATTTATGTATATTTCTGTCCCATCATGAACTGTATTTAAATGTACAGACAGCGAATTCCAGATTAGACTATCAAAACGCTAGACTGTCATAGATGAACGCACGTATATACACACGTCATATATATAACTGTGGCACGTATATATACACACGTATTTACACTGCCATACAATCTTACGGCTAGAAGACACGTGTATATGTATATATTCATTGTAACAGCTACACAACGTTTTTCCAGAGAAAGCAAATAACCGATGTTTATAGCAGATCATTTTGATATGTTGAACACCAGGAGAAAGGGTAATAATTATTGTTTTCATAGATTTCGTGTTTGAATATTTTACAGGGCGATTATAAGGTTTAATACCTACCATAAACATAGCAATACACTAGATAAATGGATTAGCCAAATATTTCCGGTTTGAAACAGGTTGCACTTTAGAGGTTACATTTTGTACGCAGAAAAATGCTTCGTGTAGCACGTCTCCAAATAGAGAATCTATGTTCTACAGTTAAATATATGTGGCGTATGTACAAGTAAAAAATTTCGTCACCAGTAAAATATTATCTGCAGTGGTAGAATGATAATAATCTGACCATATTTTCAGCGAATTTTGCAACAGTTTACACTGTTTTACATTTTGGATCGAGAGTGAAATGAAACCAATGAATGGCGACTTTCACAAGAAAATAAACATTTACTTCAACTGATCAGAGCATTTTTAGTGAAAGGAGAGAAAATTGGCTTTAGAAATTCTTAATATAACAGGACAGTTTTAACCATTGCACCTCGTACTCAAAATCGGGTGAAAAAGAAAGAGACAGAAAGAGAAAGAGAGAGTGAGAAGGAGTTCATTAGAATACTATAATACGGAATCAGACAAAAGTAAAGACAGAGAAGAATTGTTTGGTCTTGATTTCATAGAACAAAAGAAAATGTAGTTGATAAGTATTCTTTGCTGCGAACATGAAGTCATTCTCAATAATCCGTTTCTTTTTCAGTCATAAATAATAAAAAAGGGCTATCAAACCTCTGTGCTTAATGCCCTGTCAACAAATTCAACAGTAATGATATATTATCTGTCAATTTCCGTTTCATCACTTTTAGTAATAAAACTGGGCGTGAATACAGAAAAATTAATCTAATTAGTAATCTTCAGGATAAATTCTTATGTCGGTTGAAAATTACTTCGTAATTATTTTATTTGGACATTTTTGTATACAAGAGGATAACAAAGACTATTCTCAGTTCGCTTACCAATCTGTATTTTTACTGCACTGATATGAGCAACTTTGTCCCGTTATGCACAGGATTTTCTAACTAAAACAATTACGGCCACACAATACTCATAAACACTTAGTATTTTTAACAAATAAATCACCACTCATCAAGTCTCAGATGCCACTCGAGTAGTATATCTATATAATAAGATTTGCTGATTTTTAAATGTTCGCCATACAAACTAATGAGTAGACAATAAGTTCTATATGGCATTCTATTTCAAATTTTATTTTCCAAATGCAGGTTACAAATCTTCTTTAAAGTGTTCACAACTGAAATTATGTAGGAAAATACAACGTGATAACGGACACCAATAAAGTTGACGTGCCATAATTTATAACACAGCTTGTTATTATTGATTACTCAGGTATACGCTACTTCCTAAAATGTATTCCCCCCTTTAATCTCCCCCTCTCTCTCTCCCTCTCTCTCTCTCTCTCCATATATATATATATATATATACATTTTTGGATTAAATAAATAAATCTAGTTATAATTTCATTTACGCGTATGCCTTTTTAAAATCATTTATTTTCCAAAAATCCCTTCTAAAAGTGCAATCAACTATTAATTAGAGCACTGCTTTTAAATATTTAATATAAATTTAAAACTAACATTTTCCTTATATAACTAATTTCGCTGGTAATGTAAACGACGAATGCTTACAGCGCTCGATAACAGATTTTGCACTGAAGGACATTATATTAAAATAACCCGATCCTCTTGACAGCAATCTATTTATTGAATCATATTAGCCTTGGTCTTGCATGCTTTATTATTTTGCCTTCCATCTTTCGTCATACTTAATTTGTCCTAATACGTTATTAACGCTACTTTTTGATGGAAATATATAGATTTCACTTGTCCCTGTTTTAGCACATTGATAAACGAATATATTATACGAAAAAGTTATGCATAAGTAAAATCCTTTTTTCCATATATCTAAGCTTACCTTTAAAATGTTTATGAACAAATTTTATATTTATATAATATATATATATATATATATATATATATATACTCACTTATGTATATATAAATATATATATATATATATATATATACTAACTTATATATATATATATATATATATATATATATATATTTCTGTGGAAATTACCTTTTTCCTTATAATAAATACAAATTCTTATTTAAGAAGCTCAATGTAATTACAGAACAATATACGAGGGCACGCAATAAGTAATGCCCCTGACCCACTTTCCATAGCAGTAGAGCAACGAAACTTGGCATAGTTATTAGTCTTTCTCTACATAGGAACCACCCAGTTATGCATCACTCCCATCGTTTGGTGCAGCTCTGGAGACTGTTTCTGTAGAACACCCCGAGTTGGTCCTCTAACCACGACGTGACTTCAGAAATAAAGGCTGCATCAGCTGGGAGACGCTTTCCTTTCAAAAACAACTTCATGTCTGGGAAGAGGTGAGTGTCAGAAGGCGCAAGGCCAGGAGAGTAGGGAGGATGGGCAAGATTTAATAACCACACGCCCGTGCTTCTGATCTGGCGACATGTGAGTTGTGGGCCGGAGCGTTGTCCTGCAGAAAGGGGTACATATGCTGATCTTGCCCCGCCTCTTGATTTTGATAATTTCCCTTTATTTCCTCAAAAGT
This sequence comes from Euprymna scolopes, assembly GCF_053919585.1. Classification (NCBI taxonomy): domain Eukaryota; kingdom Metazoa; phylum Mollusca; class Cephalopoda; order Sepiida; family Sepiolidae; genus Euprymna; species Euprymna scolopes. Next base: position 89,537,104 of record NC_136497.1, read on the forward strand.
GAAGCATAATAGGCTCCTGTAATCGTGGTACCCTTTGCCAGGAAATCTGTCATCACTACTCCGTCTTGGTCACAGAAGATTGTGAGCATGACCTTGCCAGCAAAGGGCTGCCCCTCGCCTTCTTTTGAGGTGGTCAGTCCAAGTGCTTCCACTGCATTGAGTGGGCTTTGGTCTCTGGATCATATTGATGGGCCCAGTTTTCATCCTGTGTAATCAGTCTTTCGAAAAAACTTTGTCTCATCTTCTTGACACATCTCCAAATTCATCCTCAAGCAGTCGACGCGTTCTCGCTTCTGGAATGGTGTGAGCAACCTGGGAATCCATCTGGCAGACACCTTATGCATATGCAAATGGCCACGAATGATAGTTTCCACATACCCTGTACTTATCTTGACATAGTAATGCGCCGATCTTCCAAAATGGCAGCCTCAACTTGACGGACAAATGCCTCATCAATGGTAGAAGGAGGGTGACCAGGTCTGGGAGCTGTTTCCACAAACTTCCGGCCATGTTTGAATTCACGCTGCCAGCGTTTTACAAGGGCATATGATGGGGCATTGTCACCATAAGTTTCTTTCATTTCATCCAAAGTTTCCTATGGTGTACGTCCTTTCAAATACAAAAACCGGATCATTTCTCGATATTCAATAGGCTTCATTTTACACCTGATGCAGTTCAAACACATGTAAAAGAAACCACACTTAGTTCAGAGCTGTAAATTGCCACATAAGCCATAGAGATAGAAATCATTGCGCATGCAACATTTCAGCTAGATCAGATAACTGAAAGTGGGTCAGGGGCATTACTTATTGCAGCCCCTCGTAATGAATGAATAAAGTCTATATTCCAAAGTTCAACTGTTGACCATCTAATAATGTGTATTTAATTGAGTTGACATTTACAATACTTAATAGTGTCTGTTTCGTAGTTTGACCTTTACTCCTGATCTGAAATGGAACACGTGCATCAAGTTTGTTGCCAAGGTCTCTGGAAAGATGGTGGGATCCTTCTACCGCTCCAGAAGATATCTCACTACTGATGCAATTCTCTATCTATATGAAAGCCAAGTACGTCCAAGGATGGAATACTGTTGCCATATCTGGGCAGCAGCTGCTAAAACCAGACTATCCTGCCTTGACAGAGTACAAAATAGACTTCGTGGCTTAGTGGGGGATGCCCTTTTCTCTATCCTGCAACCTCTCTCCCACAGAAGAGACGTTGCGAGCCTATCCTTGTTTTATCGTTATTTCCATGGCAGGTGCTCGTCTGAACTCCAATCTCTGGCCCCCCCTCCCCAATCTTTCACGAAAAACACCCGTCTAGCTGAATCCACTGTGACAAATTTCCCCCACTCTATATCTGTGGCTAAATCAAAACGCGGATTCCATGAACAAAGCTTCTTTCTTAGAACTGCACGCCTGTGGAACTCTGTTCCGTCTGCCTGCTTCCCTCCAGACTACAACTTGGATGTCTTCAAGTCCAATGTTAACAAATTCCTAATGAACCACCCCCTTAATTTAACACTTCATCAAATCTCCACACTAACGTAATGTACTTGCAATAACCCTTATCCCTGAGTGGCTTCCGGGCCTTGATAAGTGGTGATCACTGTGTAAAAAAAAAGCACAGAAGCAATCACCTTACTATTATATGAATCTGTGAATCTGTTTTGCCCTTAACTCATCAAAATAAATAGCAAAAACTCCATTCATTAAAAGGAGATAAAGTGCGTTTTGACATGATTGTACATCTGAAAAATTGGAAAATAAGCTCTAAATACATTATAATATGTTTTCATTTCGCCATTTGAAATATATATATATGTTTATGAAGAAAATAATGTTATCTAGTTGTGGATTCAAACATTCGTAAAAATTGAATATAAATTTAAACATACGTAAAAAAATTGGCCATGCCTATCAGGTTGGCATGAAACTTTTTCGAATGAATAGAAGAAAAGTTAAAATCTAATAGATATTATGCAGATCGTCAATTTAATTTAGGATTCGGATCATTTTAATGAAATCCAGGGTACTAATCCAAAAACCTAAACCGTGGCCGCGTCGCTATCATTCGGCAATTTACGGATTGCCACCATAAAATTAGCCAGAAAATTCATGATGTGTATGTTAATAGGAAACGACTATCCGTTGAAGAAAATTATTTCGATCAGAGTTGTTTTCCTGATAAAAAAGTACTTTTGAAAAATGATTTTCGTTTATAAATGTATCCATATTTCTTTATAAAAAAGAAGTGAAATGTGCTGTTTTTAGATATTTGTTAAAACAGTGTAACACATTTTACATATGAACATTATATCTTTTTTATAATATTAAACTTACGGTAAACTTTACATTCTTGTTTTAAAACGTGGTTTACAGCATTTTGAATTTCTTGTCGAGCAGTGGCCGCGTCGGTTTTTTGCAGCTGCTTACCGAAAACTGAAGACGCATCCTTCGCTCGGGTTTTTGATTCGAAATAGACCGGAATTCTTCTTGTTTGGTATTAAAAGCTGAATAAATATTTTAGTAATGGAGATTTTCCTGGTTTTCTGCCTTGGATTTACGACATGCCAACGATTCTTGGGCATTTTATTCCCAAGTGAGGATAAGTTGTGAAAATTAATTTTTAATATGATTTGTGATTTTGCCAACGGTATAAATGTTTTCAGATAATTGCCTTTCAAAAATATATTGCTTAATTGCATTCAGTCAATTGGACACGGCATATTGGAGAAGCATTCAACCGATTACACATTTCATTACCAAATATTTGCAAGCCAATATTGATATTAGTATTAGATAATTTTAAATCGGAATTAAGATAAGCACAAGCATAAAGTAATTTTCTATTTTTATTTTACTCAGATGTTTTTTTTTATCAATCTTATCCATAATGGTAAATGTTACATTTGTCACGCTCCGTTTTATTTAGACTTGAAACAATCAAAAGAAATCCAGTTCAATGCACGGTTTATAATAAATCACACGTTTCGCAGTCTAAAATGCTATTTATTTGAGAAACATTACTGCCGTCTAGTGAAAATGAGACAATTTAGACGACCGGAAGTAATATCTGTTAAATGAAACAGCATTTTTAAATAGACGTGTCATTTCAATGATTACGTGTATTTGTAAGGCTTAAAAGTCAAGTCTGGTATCCTAATTTAATCCACGACAATGAAGTACAAGCTTATATCCATCAATTTCGTATACGAAAAAGAAGTTTATGCGCATATAAACTTCCAACCGTATAAAATTTTAACTAACCTAATAACGTACTAACGTTTTTTTTCTTTGTGTAACCTCAAGAACCGTTGTGTGTTCAGTGTGTTTCTGGTAAGTGTATTTGGAGATATTATAATACTTGGAATGCTAATTTCAATAAAGCATTGACTCATCCGCATGTGCAATGGTAGTGCAGACTCGAATGGGTAAGTATTGGAAAAGAAACTTAAATATAGGTGAGAAAATAATGAGAAAATTAAAGTTGCAATATTTCTGGTTACCTACAGCATCGTTCCCGCTTTCTTGAGAACATTTTTTAAAACGACATGCATTGTTAACAACAATATATTTCAGACTAGGATCAATGTGTAATATATTTTCTCTTCTCGGCCACTGATGAAAGGATTCTTCGAGATTGAGGAAATCTGTATTTTTACTAACCGACTGTGATTCTTTTCGCAAGTTTGTGTATCGTACTACCTTCGGAGAAAGGCGATAAATAGGGATATGGATTCAAGCAACCAACTACCTATAAAGATGACACAGAATATGTAAACAAAAAAAAAACAAAGCAATAAACCCATTATGCATGTGTAGCGTGGTTCAATGCGAAAACGCTTAACACTTGGTGAAGTTTAGTTAATGCTTGGAAGCACTTCTTAACGCACCGTAGACATTGACCTTTTTCAGTTGCCGTTCAGAAAAGAGAGTGCCATATAATTGTTCTTAAGACGATAGCCTCTTAAATAGAGACGATTATCAAAAGAGCAACATTTAAAGCAACAATAAGAGACATGCGTCACGTTGATTCTTACCTATGTTTTTATAATGCCTCCACAATGTCATCTAAACAGTCAATTGGTAGGTAAATATAACCACCGTTTCGATAAAACGAGTAAGAAATGTAGAAACCGTGTGCATACACGCACACACACAGCAGATGTTAATATATGTCTGCATATATACGAATTATGCATTACTATCTACAATAGTTTACAGTTTCATCTATTGTATATGTGTGAAATGATCATCATATTCCCAATGTTTAACATATGGCACTAATCCTAACACACTGTATTACAATATTATTTAGTTCCAATTAAAGATATCATAGAAAAACTCGATTTAATGAAGTTTCCGAATATACGTCTGCTTATAGTGGCTCATCTGAAAAAAATTGTAGACGTTTTTACATATTTTTAATCCTATGAACCTGCTCAGTGGACGCTGATAAAAAGGTATGAATTCACTAATTTTGGCTAGAATAGATACTATAGTTTTCTTAGTTAAATTGTCACAACAACGATATAAGACAACATTCTTCAAACTATTTGTAATGCATTGAATAATCAGGGAAGGCTATCTATTCAAATAAGCAAAGGAAAAAAAAACTTAGTACTAACTCTTACTGCCTTAACATGTTTATATACAGTAGAACCTCGAAATACAGCATTACAATTCGTAACAAAATACAGTACAGTATATAATACATATGTATATAATCAAATAACATTACAAATAACACAATAAGGCGGGGGAAATATCATAACCACGGACCTGAAGTAATATTTTTCGTTCAAACCTAAAAGTACTTAACGAAAATCTTGCAGCGTGATCTACACATAATTTACATTATGTCCGCTATTGTCCTAACTGTATTAGTTATTATTTCGGCTTAGGTAAAATCAGTTTATGCAGACTATAATATTATTTTTACTTAGAGTTTAAGTCATCAACGCGCAATACTCAGTTAAATGTTTAGAAAGTTAGTAACATTAATTAATTAAGCAAAACACATATGTAATACTCATCCATACCTAATTTATAACAAAAAAATATCACATTGCCCTTGAGTGCAGTAAGCGTTTTACAAAAGGTGTTAGTAATGAATGAATGGATGTATGACTACAAAAAGACTCCTCCTTCCACCCTATCCCCAAAACATTTAAATCGTGATGTCATCCGATCTCTCACATTTTCGCATGTGCCTGGAGTTCTTCCGTGGTTGGTTGAGCGACTTCCGTTCCGGAAACTGAAGGAAAGCAGCCTTCATTATCAGATCAACAATGACAAGCAATTATATTCGTTGCCATTAGAACAGCTTCATCCGCCCAATTCCATTTTTTTTTTCGTTTTTTTTTTTTCTTCTTTTTGTCATTCTGTTGTCAGGGTAAACAAATCATCTGGCGAGAAGATGACGGTGTATTTTGTGACAGTGCACCGCCCCAAGACCGTCAGGAAATTTTGGTGAGTCACGTGTTTGTTCGTTAGGTACCTGCAGCGATGGGTCTAAATTGGTATGCGAATTGTTGTTTTATGGCTTGCTGTATGCCTTCTACGTAATGTTCCGTTCAATCTTTTAGTTTCGATTTCATTAGTTTGACACGCATACAGATATACACGAAAATTTACAGAATTCCAACCACACATTCGATGTATACCTGATACCACAATGGGAAAATATAATTAAATGTTGAACAAAGAAGTAGTTTAATAGACACCAATGTAAATATCTCCCTTCTATATATATATATATATATATATATATATATATATATATATATATATATATATATATATATATATATATACGGCATAATCACGTTGACACACCGGTTCCTGCTGGATCATCGAAGTTAAGAAACGTTGAATCTGGTCGGTACTAAATGGGTACGCATTTTGGAGTTTCAGGGGGTGTATGTGCTCTCCGCTTATCTAGGCATTGTTTCCAGTCGTCCTGGTCTCCATTTGCAACTAGTCTCAAACAGTGCCGATTCTGGAGAGGTGTGGTTGTGATTGCGAAACCCTTGCCTCACAATTTCTGCTGCTAATATATATATATATATATATATATATATATATATATATATATACATATATATATATATGGGGTGCACACAGGCACACAGACACACGCGCGCGCGCGTGTGTGTATCTGCGTGTATTGAAGAGATAAATAAAATGTAAATAAACTTCTAGATATTAGCACGATCTGCGGAAGTCATGAGCGCGATTTTTATTTCAAGTTTAAATGCAGAAGTTTAATCTTTAAAATAAACTTCATATTTTAAAAATTTTATTCATAGATCTGTCTCTGAAAAGAAATAAAACACTATAAATATATATGCGTGTTATTAAATTTTATGTAGATATATAAAATAAAATACATATGTGTATGTAACGTTGCGGCGGTCGAAAATAGACAAACAACTAAAACAAATAAATAAATAAAAATCGGGGCCGGACTTTTTTTATTTTTCAAAAGTTTCTTATTGCAGTTACTTTCAAAAGTATCTTGCAATCGCCCATTTCCCTAGCTGTACACTTATCTTCTCTGGCCTCACGCCAGTCGACGCCAGCCATTACTTGCTTGTATCTTTATACGTCTATTCTCGTCAACGCCGACTTTTTTCTCGAGCGTGTGTGGCATTTTTCTTATCTTCTCCTCTTATCGCACACACTTCATAATTTGCATTGCAGTTTTTCGACTATTGCTTCTGCTAATCTCTTCGCATGCTGATCATCCTATGATACACTTATATATATATATATATATATATATATATATATATATATATATATATATATATATATGTCTGTATAAATGTATATATATAATATATATGCACATATATATGCATAAATGTATATATATGCATATATATATAATATATATATATATATATATATATATTACAAATCTTCCCTTCCAAAAATAATTCTTTATAAGAATTTTACTATAGCTTCCTGAGGTAATAAAAGAAAACAAAAAGTTCACATAATTTAACATGAATAATTAAATCTAAATGAAAATGTCTTAATACGTAGTTTGCTCAATGTTTCGCGTTTTATACATTTTTTAACCAGAAGATCCTTCGCTTATTTCTTTTTTTTTTCGTTTGTATAAATGAAAGAATTCCAACATATATTTCCAAATATTTAAAGTAGCTTGTACTACGTTGAAAACGGAAAATCTCAGTAATCTGTTTAAATAGGATGAGTGCATGTTTTTATTTTTGTCGTTTTGAAATTTCACTGAAGCAATGTTGAAGTGTTTACGCTTGGTTGTGCAAGAATACATTTTCAAATGCCAAAAAAAAATTTACATATCAGGTCAAATAATTGCAAGACTTAATCAGAGTTTGCATAGACTTTGATATTTGTTGGACCTGAGTCTATAACATTCACCAAACTGAAACGGGTTCCCTTTTATTTTATTAATAACGTCAGTTTTCTTTCTACCTGACAGTCTTCATAAAACATACGTTATAGTATCTTTTGTCGAATACAATACAGTTATACATATATTTTTTTCGTTTGAGTTTTTTTCCACACAGCTTTTTTCTTATTCTCTTACATCACCACCTCAATTTCCTTTCACAATCCTATCCGCCATAACATTTATACCTCTCCTTGTTCACTGATATATATGCCAACTGCCTAAATAGTTTTATTTTGGCTAAAACTTCTTCTTTGAGACCCTTTAGTAAACTAGTTATGACATTGTATCTATTTTCATGACGCAATTATCTGCGTAACTTTTCACGAGACCATTTGAGGGAGCATATTTAATTAAAACTGTTGTAAGTTCACGGCCCTATTTTTCTCCTAAAATATCAGCCGCTATTTAACGGAGTTATGGAAGATAATTTCTGCGTATCTCGTCTCTTAGGTGCTCAGTCACATTTGCTGAAATTATTCAAGACAATTAGGGATGACTCCTGATCAGTGAGGCCAGAGGCATTATCAGTCTCCTCAACTAAATCGTATATCACATTATACAACAATTTTGCATTTTTGTTTTTTCGTAACACAGTAGAGCTTAACCTCATTATATAGCATCGGTGGCTCTATCAAATTCCGGCCCTCTTTTTTTCACTCACTACTCTCAAATCCCGCTATCCCCTAAGTTTCTGTGATCGTAAACTAACCCATCAAAGTTCAGTATCTAAGTTCTGATGGCTAGTTTCCGTTGCATACCCTGGAAATTTCATACGTTGTCCGAATTATGTCGACAATAATTGTACTGTATACAAAAACAAATCGTCGCTATTTACATTCTCCATCTCCAAAATCGAGTTCCAAACGTTGGCTTATTTGGTCGGACCGTCAATAGAGGCACGGGTCTCATCTGTAAATAGGCTCGTGTAATTCTGTGTCCAAGCTTTTAATTTTTCCTTATGTTTTTGCTCAATCGGAATAGTTTTGATGTTTCTTGCCATCTCATTCGACACATTACATCGGGTCTGTTTGTATGTTGGAGCGTTTCTAGCTCTTGAAAAGATGGAAACACTGGTGATGTGTAGGTTTCGGTTGACCTCCCTACTAATTTTCCGAATGTCACGATGTGAAAGGTTTCTCCTGGTGTCCGTATATTTTCTGGATTTGGTTTTGGGATTGTCCACGAATGAAGCCAAAGTTCTTGGATCGCTTTCAATCTCTATAACTAAATAAAAATCTTTCTGCGAGTCAAGCAACAAACTTTTCCTTTTCGATAACCGTTAATCGCCCTTTTTAGTACTTTAAAAAACCTGCAATAAAGCAATGGACAGTAAAATAAAATGTCATAACTTCGTGAATTTCGCGTGGACTGAATAAACTTTTCGGAAAAAAACTAACCTTGGAACAGTCATGTTATAATGAAATTTTCATTTTTTCATAACGTATATTTAGTTAAATATTGATATTTTACTAATTTGCAATAAAGCGATTGACGGGGTTTATATATATATATATATATATATATATATATATATATATATATATATATATATATATATGATTAGTTTTTTTTGAAAAAGAATTACAGCAGAGTGCTCAATTAAAAGGAAAATCCAAATTTTAAGAGCGTATTTATATTTTGTGTACACAAAGTTGTTAGTTGAGATAGATCATTGATACCGTCGGTTTAAAAGCCCGATAATATGGCCCGTTTAAGGTATCCTTATCAAGCTCTCTTCAGCCAATATTCGTCTATCTTATAACCGGAAGTGTGAAGTATATATACCTCGCGAATTCACGTTTAAATCTCGTTTTGTTAAACCCCCCTTTTATTTATCGGATGATGTAATACCTAATTTTAAACTTTGAATTATTTAAATTTAAGATCTAATTTCGAAAAAAATGAATTGGATCAATGAAAAAACAACACTTAGATGTTGTTTATATATATATATATATATATATATATATATATATATATATATATATATATATATATATATACATATGTGTGTGTGTGTGTGTATGTGATAAGGAAAAAAAGTGTAAATACAAAAACGATTAGTCGGATTTTAATCGCAATTAAATTATAGATTTTTAATTAATGTATCTTATTAAGAAAATGTTTAATTATATTTTATAAATGTAATTTATAATCTATTTCGAATTTAAAACTATAGAAAAATATAATAATGTTAATAAACTAGGGAAATCACTTAGGATAGATAAATACTCACTTCCTCAAACCTTGAAAGATGTGGTTTTTACAAAAATAATTTATAAACGTATTTCGAAATTTTTAAACGTGATTCAATATAATTAAAAATATTTTTTTAAACTTTAAACGTATTTTTGGAAATTTTTAAACGTAATTCGATATAATTAAACGAATTTGTAAGTTTTTAACCGATACCAATACAAATTTTAAAGTTTTTTTATACATAAGGAAAGAGATTTTAAAATTAATTTGGGTTCAAATTAAAATCGATTCATATAAGGAACATTTTTTTTCGAAATTAGATCTTAAATTTAAATAATTCAAAGTTTAAAATTAGGTATTACATCATCCGATAAAAAAGGGAGGGATTTAACAAAACGAGATTTAAACGTGAATTCGCGAGGTATATATACTTCACACTTCCGGTTATAAAATAGACGAATATTGGCTGAAGAGAGCTTGATAAGGATACCATAAACGGGCCTTATTATCGAGCTTGAAACCGACAGTACCAATGATCTGTCTCAACTAACAACTTTCTGTACACAATATATATATATATATATATATATATATATATATATATATATATATGTATGTATATATATATATATGTATATATATATATATAACTATTCATTTCATCATATAAATTAATATACGAAAGTATAAATTGATGTGTAAACTTAAAGTATTTACTTCAACAGTGCTCAATACGTAAGTAGAGCTATGTAGTAGGTTATATAATATATACATATATATATATATATATATATATATATATATATATATATATATATATATATATATATATATATATATATGGCGACTAAGCTACACAGATTATCCTGCGTTTCATCCGCGCTAGGATTCATCAGGATAAGTCTGATGAATCCTAGCGTGGATGAAACGCAGAATATTCTCTGTAGCTTAATCGCCATATATATATTATAACTTACTATATATATACATATATATATACATATATATATACATACATGTGCATAGATATATATATACATACATATAGATTCACTTATATATACATATATATGTACACACATATATATATATACATGCATATACACATATATACACACATACACACACACATATATATATATACATACCTACATACTATATATATATATAGTATCTGTACATACACTACGTTGTTAGGGAAAAGACTATTGCCGAGCGTAGGGTTGACTCACAACCTCTTTAAGATACAAAAATATAAAAATATATCGTCAATTTTTTACAATTTACCTGAAGGTTGTGAGTCAACTTCATATTTTGAAAGTCATCTTCGTCTATGAAATTCAAACTTAAACAGATAAAACCACATAGATTAAATGAAAACTTCATTTCCTTTTTAAATGCAGCTAATGTTTTTTAATCTAATAATTAAAAATAAATAAAATTAAATGTAAATTACATTAAATTAGATAAATCACTTTTATACATTATTCTAAATATAATACTGAAAATGATTCTAGTAATAATTTCCATGCAAAATTTAGAGCTAATAATTAAAACTACTTTTGTTTAATGTAATATTTTAATGTGATCTCTTGAATGTTTATTTTTTTTACTGAATACATAAGATCTATAAAAAGCTTACGGAATAAACGTGTATAAATGCCTGATTCCAGTATTTAGACATATTTGTTATCAGGGTAGGTTTTGTATGACCAAGCGGGAGGGGGCGCCGTAAAATACGCTTAAATATGCCATTTTCATTTGTCCGACTTTTATCTATATTATTTTAGTTGTGATTTGAAAAGCAGAAAAAAAGTATCCGAGTGTCATTAGCTACTGTCAAAACCGAAAGCTAAACTGTCGCATTCATACCAACATGACACGCATATGAACTGTGTAAAAATAAACTAAAGTTAATTTCCAAAATGTATAACGATTTTTTCAATTTTGACCCGTTTCTGACACTTTTAAAACTATTTTAACCGAGAAAGACCCATAACAGAACGTGCCATAAAAATACACTTATTCGAGGTATTTAGCGCTACTCTGCGATTTTTAAGTTTGGAATGGATTAGAGGTTGACAATATGTTTCTAACATAATGCATGGATGTATAAAATATAATCTGGCACTTGTCTTTGTTATTTTTCTTCTTGTTCATTTACTAGACTCGTATACAAAATTCATAATACAGCTAAACCACTTACAAATTTTTCTAATTTTCTCGTTATCATCCGCGCAAATCTTTCTAGAATTCGAGGTTAGAACAGAATCGACAATTGCACACTAGTCACGTTTGTGTGAACCACTATCTCTTACTAAATCAAGTTGAGATAGGAATCTGTCGATGCGTAGGAAGCCGTGGCGTTGCCTCGGTAATGAGGGTATCAGAGAGCAATGTCGAATCTCTTCGCGTTTTGCTCTCGTAATAGTACAAAGAGAAGAATTCTTTGTGTTGCCATGTTAAATTGCTTCCATAATTATCTTTAACGAGCTGTATTTCTGCTCGATAAATGCTTGGTAATTTTTTACCTCATGGTCGCGAATATAAATGCATATTATAGAAACTGTCGTACCAAAAATATATTGTCTTTCACGATATAAATTAGGTAATATTATTTTGTATATATAGTTGTTTTATTATTAGTTTTGTTTATTACATATCATTAACAATATATATTTATATATAAAAGACTTAATGTATTATTTATCATGGCCAAAGCCACTCGATGATTAAAATTAAGGTGAACACGAATTTGTTGGCATTGGATATGAATTCACTCAAATTGTCCTCTACCATTCTAACAATCCCGCGGACAGGTGTTAGAGAAGTAGAGTAGAATTCTTACAAAGAAATGTTGTGCATGGAAGTTGTGTTTGATGCAAATCATATAAATGAGGTAAGCGGAGATTTTAAAAAATATATTATATTGTTAAATCTAGACAGGTTCCTGTTGATACAAAATTCTTCTAAGTGACATTCTGTATAGAGTATAATTCTTATGGCGTTACTTCTTATCAAATAAACCTAAGAGTTGTATAAGTATACACCTACACACACAAGAACACACACGTATATATCTGTGTGTTTTTATAAAATACCATTTTGAAAATTACGAACTATCACAATCAGAAATGTTACAATTAACAGTCAAGCGCATCTTTAATTATGTTTTACCTTAAATATTACGGGAATATTTTCTTTTTGCTTTGGATTAACATATATATATATATATATATATATATATATATATATATATATATATATATATATATATATATATATATTAGCGAGAGTAAAAGACGAGAGGTCTAAAAAAACAGTTTCAATTAATGTATGAATATTTAAAAGTTCTGTGTCCGAAGTACTGCAGATATATTGTAAACTCGATCAGTGTTTTTAACCTAAAGCTATATAAATACATAGAATAAAAGATAAATAATTGGTAAATTATGAATCAGTTCCAAAAGAAGAAACAAAGTAAATTCCGAGTAAGTATCCATTTATTTATTTAATATTGACAATAACATATTTTCGAATACTGTCTCCTCATTTTCACAGAAGGGCAAGGGAGGAACAGGGAATACACCTAATTTAACTAGTGTCTTGGAGTGAGTATGGCGGGTGAATCTCTAAAGCAATCGGTCCCATAATAGTGACTTTAGTTTCCGTGAATAGATCTATGGATGTATGATATTCCATGAATATTTTGTCTTATCTTGTGGCAAATAAAATTTCAAAGACGCATCGTTACCAATGAATATTTCTTAATAATTGGCTCAAATGGTAGAAGCGTTTATTTTCACATTTAAATACTGGTTAAATTCGGATTATTCTAAATCTAAAATAACGGAAACTTATGACAGAACGCTAAAATGAATAGACATTTATTTAGATTTAAGATAATGGGAATGCCTTCGAGGTAACTGTGTATGTAGCGTATGTAAATCTAAGGGAGATAATTTGAAAGTATATGAATGGGGCAACGTTTGATAGATTGTTTAAAATCTATAATCTTTATTAAAGGTGATTGTTGTCAATGATTTTTTAATTTAAAGGATTATGCTAGTAAATGAGCATTATCTGTTTATATCAAGTAATCGCTAGTAAACTTATATAAGTTGGAGTTACTGATGCATTTGTTGGTCAAATAAATTTTTATATGTCTGCCTGCTTCCCACCGGATTACAACTTGTATGTGTTCAAGCCCAATGTTAACAAATTCCTTATGAACCGCCTCCTTAAGTAAACACTTCATCAAATGTCCACACTAACGTAATGTATTTGCAATAACCCTTATCCCTGAGTGGCTTCCGGGCCTTGATAAGTGGTGATCCCTGTGTAAATATATATATGTATATATATATATATGTATTTAAAATAAATACGTATAATATACGTTTGATACGAAAAACAACGCATTATTACAAAATAGACGCACATTTATTTTGTTTAAAAATTATATTGAAATGAATAAATATATTTCGAGGCAAAACCTCATCATCAGTATGTCTTTCTTTCTTTTTTTTTGCCGTGTTGTTGCTGGGGCAGACAATCAGAAAGTAGAAGTCCGTTTGTTGTTTTTACGGTATTTTGTTTTTTTTTAATCTCGGAACGGTGCGTTAGGTCACGCGGATTACCGTTAAGATTTATTTTCCTTAGAAGTGCCGGTTGAGTTTGAATAAAATAAATAATTATTATATACGTTTGAAACCAAAAACAAGAAATCTTAACGTGAATCCCGGGTGACCTAACACACTGTTCCAAGATTTAAAAAAAACTACCGTAAAAACACCAAACGGACTTCTACTTTCTGATTATCTGCCCCAGCAACAACACGGCAAAAAAAAGACAGACATACTGATGATGAGGCTTTGCCTCGAAATATATTTATGAATTTCAACATAATTTTCAACCCAAATAAATGTATGTTTATTTTGTAATAATGCTTTGTTTTTGGTTTCAAACGTATATAATACATATTTATTTTATTCAAACTCAACCGGCGCTTCTAAGGAACACGACATCTTAACATATCTATTTATTTCATCATGGTGATTTGAAATTATTGAATGAAAACCATTTTCTATGTATTCATCTGGATAATACTTCCTCATATGTTTAAACATGCTGATTGGACGTCATCGAATTTCAATTTAGCCAGAGGGTCAAATCTACAGAAAGTACAGGATTTATCCCTTCATTTATATGTTCAAAAGTAATTAAATATTTCCGATTTTTAGTAATAAAGGAAATATTTATATCTTTCCGGTACCATGTGTATTTTGCTAGTGTTGTTCGATTTTCCAAATATTAATTATCAAAAGAATGCGTGTGTTTAGAAATTCTATGTTTTATGGGACCTTATGTATATAGGCTTTACTTTTATAGAATTCTGATAAGTTTTTTTTGTGTTTGACTGGTGATCCTAATAATATTCAAAATGCGAAATTGTGTAAAATTGTAAGAGGAATAAATGGGGCGGGGGTCTTTGTCCATGGATTAGGTATTAGTGCTAGTCCTTGTCTGCAGATAATCATTATGTTGTGCAGTACTATCAGTTACTACTTCCAGATTATCATTAGTAGAACTTCTTCAGTTTTTTTTTTTGTTTTGTTTTTTACAGTGATGCTGCAGATTACGCTCCTTGTTTCACAGGTACGTTGCATATATTACTGTTATTAGAGTTACAGATTGTTATGGGTTGGTTATTTATATTCTGTATTTTCTTAATTATTGGGAATTGTCTAAAGAATGATTTTGTTTTTATTAAATATTTTACTATATTTATTGTCTTTTTAAATTTTTTTTATCTAATATTTTGTAGAATTCTCCGATTATATTGACCTTAACATTTTAGAGTAGGGGTGGTTAAGACACATGGTATCTCTATGTCTATTTTTACGGTTGCTGGTATATTGTTTGGAGTTAGTTGTGTTAATGACTAGTATGCTTAGTTCAGTTTTGTTTCCTATGATAGTTTTTCACATTTTTTGTGGGTTAGTATAGTCATGTTATAAATCATGCTGTGACTTATTAAATTTTTGTTTGGTTTCAAATCATGGTAGTCTTTTATTTAATTTCTATTTCTATTTTTGTTTTAGATGTATTTTAATTGCATTTTATACACTGAAGGTGTATTAGAATATAGTACATGAGATCTGTTTGAAAATACATATCACGAAGAAGTTATTTATTGATCCTTTCCACGTATAACAGCAGTTTTTTGTAGACGAGATAGCTTGAGTTTTCCGGATATTTCATTCGTCAAAATAATCCTGCCGTCGGACGTCTGCTCAGATTGTTGGATTCAAAAGTAAGGAGCTGCTAGCCCGTATGTCACACTGAAAGCGAGTATTGAAAGGGAAACTCGTTTCGCAAGAACTGATTTTCTATTGGCAATGGCCGATAAAGTGCACTAAATCTCAGAATTTGTCAACGCTTAAAATAAATTATATGGTGTTTTTCAGGAAAAAGAAAATAGATGATTTTCGGTTACATTCGGTCTTCCACTAAATTCAAGTTGTACGGTTCGGCTAATTTTTCGTTTATATAAATTTCATATAAGGAAAATATTACAGAGGGCACATTATTTCCACCTTCCACCAAGTTGAAAGTGAAACTTGTGTTTACGTTGGGCAGCTGCCTTGTTTTAATTTGTCCATTAGTTCTCACATTCTGTGATTGGTATTTTACAAAAGATGAAAAACTACTAGGTAGTAAGCTATCTATATAACATTTATCATTGGCTAGTATTTACATGGAAATATATTTAGTAAACACTAACTGCTTTCATGCCCGGTCTTTAGATATTTCTATAAAAAAACTACTTTCTCCTCTTTTCATTTTTTCTATTTAATATTCAGGTTTGCTTGCACCCTACGCACAGCAAACCTAAGGATCGATCACAATGAAAACGTAACAGCTGTATCAAGGACAGGTCCCTTGATTTTGAATTTGAATCTGCGTTCTTTCTTTGTTCACAGGCAAACATCAAATGAAGTAATTTTTAAATCATGTTCCGACAGACTGACAAATTTAAGATCAATCACTTCATGAACAATTATAGTTTCATGACAGGGTTATTTAAAATAAAAACTAAAATAAAAAAATCGAATACAAATTTCGTAACGTGTCTGCATTGATTAGATGTTCAAGGTCATTACAAATACAATAGGTGAAAAGAGAGATCGATTATACAAAACCTTCCTGTTTTGCGTAAATACACATTCATCAGTACAAACTGAACCCCGCATGTGCCCACATGACCACACACGAACTAACGATGTTTATTGAACTGGCTCAAGAATGTATTAATTGTATTGTTTATTACTGTGAACAAAACAGGTGCGTACACCACAAATGTTTAATTATCATTACAACAGAGAACGTGTGCAATATATTGAATTAATCGATCCAAACTATCATGTTTATTAATAAGAAAAAAAAATCAATAAATGCTTTGAAACTAGTGATTAAAGCAGGTAAGTGATAACTAGGTTTATGACAAGAGAATATTCTTATCCTTGCTTTGACTCTGATATATTCAACACAAACACAGTTAATCAACCGAGAACCACATCACTCTATATAAAAGCATATAAGATATCAACGGATACACCATCGAGAGTACAAAACAAGTAAAACAATATGCTATGGTCCTAGCCCGAGTGATAACCTAAATAGAAATAACATGTCCCTCGCTTTTTTGTGAGGATCTGGCCATGAAACCCACACATTTATGTTTAGAGCAAATAAAATCAGTAGGAAAGGTGAGGTTCGACTGACTTCTGACCTAAATAATAAATATCGAATAAAGAGTGATACACTCGCGCTATCTAGCAACCCTTAAAGCCGGGGTATAATGAAATAGCATTTTTAGGTGGGTTTGTTAGCTATAATATGATATGTTTAGTTATTATTGCAAAAAAAAAATAGTGCTTTTCCAACAAGAATGAGGATGTTTCAGTAATGCACAAAGAAATGTCCTGTAATTGTATAACAAACTAATGTAGGGATGAGAAAATATACGGTGTCCCGGTCAAACAGACTGTTCTCGAATCTCACATTATATTATTCGCGAGCTCTAACTACACCGAACAGCTGAAATACGAGAGAATAAAACGTAAAAGTGTCCCTTTCTTTATCTCACGTGGAAACTCTTTCTCTCTCGCTCTCTCTCTCTCTTAATATATATATATATATCTTTATTTATATATAAATATATATATATATTATTATCATTATTATCATTATTATTATTTTTTTTATTATATATAACAGCAATTCAGCTCTTCTTTGTTCGGTTCCTACTCGTATGTACTGTTGATAACTTTATGTGCATATGTATATATATATATATACATATTAAAAAGTTTGCCTCATATCCAGGTTACCTACATCTAAAATTTCAAGTGTTTGAAGCTAAAGTTGGTGGAAGATTTCGGAAAACTCTGCAAAGGTCACCTTTTAAAACTTTCATCTGTTGGCAACCAGATTTTCGCCTAAAAGCTAGTTAAAAAGCTTGCTGCATCCGAATAGCGTTTACGTAAAAGTTTAAATATTTAGAGCCAAAATTGGCTGAATATTTTGCTCGAAACCGCAACACTTAAATCTCTAAAACTTTGACCCCTTGGTAGACAAATGTTCGCCCAAAAATCGACTAAAAAGCGGAATACATTTTATGTAAAATAAAAAATGTTTAGACCAGAAACTGGCGGATTAATTTTGTAGAGACCGCAAAACTCGATATGTTTATTAACTTTGACCTCAATTTTGTCCACTTACCAGTTACTATTTTCGTGGTCAAGTAAAATTAGAAAAATTGATCTATGACCAAGTATCTTTTATCGAAACGTTTAAGTATTTAGACCCCGATGGCTAAGGAGTTTACAAAGGTAAAATCGTTGAACTTTGAGACCTTGACAGCAAAATTTGTGGCCGAAAACTGATTACTTTTTCCTTGTCTCCACACGCGTACAATAAAATATCGTGTCTGTAGACTGAAAAGTGACCGAATAGTTTGGTAGGGAAATGTACACACACAAACACATACGGACAATTTTACGTTTATACACACACACACACACACATATATATATATATACATATATATATATATCATACATTGTTAGTTTTGTATTAAATCATATGCTTTGAGATGAATATTCCATACGTTTTTGTCATATTGAAACAAATATAATGTTCAACCCCTTCTGAATTTCAAAGTATATACAGTAGTAGTTTTAATGATAAATAACATAAACAACTGAATAAATGTACACATATTTTCTTTTGGGATTTTGTTCATCTAATATTTTCCTAACTTATTAGGATGCCTGAATTTTCATTATATATATACTAGAATATTGCTACGGCGCTGTTTGGCTATAGAAATAATTATACACAAACACACATGTGTGTGTGTCTGTGTGTGTGTAGTGCATTTATATATATCTAGTATATATATATATATATATATATATATATATATATATATATATATATATATATATATATATATATATATATATTGCAAAAGTAATAAAATAAAAACTAATAAAAATAAGTCGCTTATAAAAATTCCGGCCGTATTTGTTTACAATATCATGCAAGATGATATTTGGGCTTTGAAGTAAATACCCAGGAAAATCACCTTTGAGTAGTGTCTAGTTTTAAAATATGCAAAGGAAATAATTATTTGACGCGATTTAAAAGATCACAACCTTTTTTTTATCGTCAATTAGACTCATTAATGAGAAAAATTAAAAGAAATTTGTAAGGCACCCATGGTCTTTAGTCTACCTATTTATCATTAAATATTATATCCAGATAACAATTATTCAGTTTTTTTAAGAAGAAATCATTTGCTAAGACTTATTATCTTCCTTTGGCCGGTGTAACGTAAAACATTCCCCTGTAAGCATTCTTTATCATATGTGAGACTAAAAAGCAATATTTAAAGTCTGATTATTTCAATTCTAGACACTTATCGGATGGAATTCTGTACAAAACATATTTAAGAACACTGCCAGCCATATAAATTACGTTCGTGTGAAATTTGCAAAAGATAGATTAAGCTCTTTGGGAGCGTGTGAGGAAAGCACCCACACACAAATTGATTATATATATATATATATATATATATATATATATATATATATATATATATATATATATATATATATATAAGTTAGAAAATATATAAGGCAATACTACCTAGCTCTACCTATGTATTGACTACTGTTGAAGTAAATGCTAAGTTTACGCATAAAATTATACTTTCGTATATTATTTTATGTGATTAAATGAAGTAGTCATATATATATATATATATATATATATATAGAGAGAGAGAGAGAGAGAGATAGATAGATAGATAGATAGATAGATAGATAGGTTGGTTGCTTTTGTTTTACGGCATATCAACGCTTTTCGAATTATTTAATGCCGAATCCAAAGATTTTAAAGAAAATTTTTGTAATAGAATATATTTGTTGTTTTCACGTCGATTTCTATTTAACCCATAGTTGGGGCCCTAACAGGTACTACCACACCGGGTCAGAGTGGACCTGGGAGCAATGGTAATTAAAGGCTGGCTCCACACTCCCCAAAGCCCATAAGCTGGGGGCTCACCACTGGATATAGTTTAAGGTCATATCCAGGACCCCCATTGAGGGACTTTTACCCTCTGCAAGGGGGCAGTCGGTGTATTCTAATGCCCCACCTACAGAGCCAGATAGATAGATAGATAGATATATGCATATATATATATATATATATATATATACATACATATATATATATGTATATATATGTATGTGTGTGTATATACGAAGCGTTTTTTTTTGTTTTTTTTTTTCAAAATAACATAAAAACAAACAAATGCAGCACTATAAAACATGTGTGTCTGTCTGTCTCCATACTTTCAAAATCTATATCTCTTGAAATTTCAACCCGGCGCAAGGAGCCTTAAATGATGACTCTTTTGCGAACTATTCTTTTATGGGTCTTTAGCATGTTTAAATAGTTTTTATTCGGTCAAAATGTGGGGTGAAAATTAAAAAAAGTTGTTATATATTCTGTACATGTATCTTAGTAAATTTTAATTTTTAATTTTTAATCGGCTTATATGCATGTCAATTAGTACGATGGTCACGAGATTTGAATGCTTCAGTTTCTGTTTCGATTCTAGCTGATGACATCCGTATGTCATTTTTTTTGTGTTATTTTTAAATCATGATTCTATAATAATATATACTAAATCTGAACAGATTAATATGTAAGCGTATTTTCCGCCCGGGCAAAGCTCCCACCCCACGCTATTATTAATATAAATAAACATTTAATGATATCGATTGCAAGCATCGTGTTTTTACGGCAGAGAATAGAACTGTCAATTATATACAGGGTGACCCCCCAAAAATACTGGCCCCAACTCTAATTAGGCCCCGTTTCTTAGTTTTTTGTCCGAATGAAATGAAACTTTCGTCATAACTAGTTTATTATATTCAAAACATCACATCAGAACACTAGGGTATTTGGCCTTTTTTTTTCTCCGTTGACTGTAAAATGCTCAGAAAATCAATTGAATGTCGTCTGTTTTTTGCTTGGGGGGCACCCTGTATTAGATGGTGTAGGTTCGATCCCTGGATAGGGGTGGTTGTTATCTTGCTGCAATTACATACGGCTGAATAAACAAATCTAGACCGCCAAACTATTTGCTATCGTCACCTTCGTACATATCGATATAAACATTGCCAATTACTATTCCCTCTTTGAAATGTAATTTATAATAATCACACCTATCATGAATGATTTACTTAAGCTATAACCATTTACAACATGATCTTTTTAAATTTTGATTGGGCATTTGATTTATTTCTAATAATAATTGCGGTGAGAGTAAATTACACCTTGGATTTAACCGGGAGATTTATCCTTTGTTTAGAATACCGTACTGCACCGAGTAAAAATTGGAACGCAGCTAGGTGTTACATGGACGATGAACAAAACTATGAAAGTTTAACATCGTAAAACAATGGTCTGTGCGTTGACTATAAAATGATACTGTCTTGAATGTACTAGGCAGTATTTTAGTTTTATGTTTTTTTTTAATAATTTTCATATTTTGAATAAATTTTAGCATTTTAAAGATTAACCTATTCTATACACAAAAAAATTGCTGTTAAAAATATCATTAAAAATTAGCCACTAGTATGAAATTTCAAAAGGTTTACAATAATATTTTTAAACTAAATTTTTTTTCTAGAAATCCATGTAAAGGTACATCGTAGTCAATCGATCTTTTAAACCACGTCTGCTGGGATCTACAAGTGACACTAATTAAAGTTTTATAATCAGAACCCGGAAAAACTTTAATTTATATAATAAATAAATAAATAATATATACATATATATATATATATATATATATATATATATATATACTCATATCTATCTATATATATATATGCATCTACTCATATCTATCTATATATCTCTCTGCATCTATATCTGTATCTATCTATCGATATACGTATATACATATATATATATGTATATGTATGTATATATATATATCTATATATAACTATATCTATATCTATATCCATATATATATATATATATATATATATATATATATATATATTCGGAGGTTAGCAGTAATAGCAAATAGTGTAGATGGTTTCACATAGCTTTTACCACTATAAGCGCATCATCTGTGTAGATTTCCGAGCAACTTTTTGTCGTTGCGGAACGTCATATGTCGAAATCGACGGGAAAGTCACTAACAAGATATATATATATATATATATATATATATATATATATATATATATATATATATATACATATATATATGCATATATATATATACATATATATATATATATAGCTATGTCAGAATACGTATGTAAAATGATAAAATAAGTTATAACATTAAATATAATGTCTACGCCAAAGATATTGCTTCAAAGAAATATTAATATTCGACTTATTCCGAGTTATTTCTTACGATAGAAACCAAAAAAGTACTGAACAAAAAAACATATTGTCATAAAAAATGTATTAAAAGTTCAAATCACAAATAGTAAACACAGAAAAGGAATAAACGTACCGAAACGAGAATTCATAAAGCTAGTGTCAAGCGAGGTGCATGAGATGATAACACATTGAGGCAAACGCAGAATCGGTAGAAGAAAAATATGCACGGAAAAAGCGAAGAAAATAAATAAAAGAATCGTGAGATACTTTTATAAAATTGTGATGGATAAGGTAAAACATTTTCCTAGCAAAATTATACGAACATTGTTATTAATCTGTACAAAAAAAATGCGATGATATGTTTTTTTTTAATTTTATTAATAATATCTGGACAAAGTTAAGAACGTCAGCTATTGTTTCTTCAAGAAAACCGATGATATTGGATGTTTTGTTGGAACGTAGAAGACGTTTAAACCTACTTTTACCTTTAATTTTCTTTCAGAGAAATAAATATTTCTGTTTAGGCATAAAATTAAATGTGCACGAACAGAAAAATGGTAAAGACACAAAAATATAACAAGATTGCTGGAACATCGATTATCTCACGGAAGAACATCGTACACTGAGTCTGACTTGACGAGCATTAAATAAAGTGCAACGAATAAAATCAAAGTTATTATAAAATTCAGTCTCACAGTTGTCTCTATTATAAAGGAATATAAGTGTGTGGGTGTGTATGTGTGTGTGTGTGGGTGTGTGTGTTGATGTGTTTATACATATTCATAGTTTTCTATACACATTTTTCATACTTGGCCTTCGGGACAAGATCAAAGTGTAGTATCTGTTCCGGCAGATGCTGCAAGTTATGACTAGCAAAGACCAGATGTGGGGGCAACCCCGCATGCCTGACCTTTAACCAGCTCCCATTTCCCACCTCTCGGGAGCTGGTCCCCTTTTTCCCTTCCCCCTCCCTTCACTCCTCACATTAAAAATCGGCCTTGTGCCTAATTTGCTCGGTGGGGGAGCAAATAAATACCATCTGTTCCGGCAGATACTGCACTTAAGATAATTTGTACCAGTCAATGGAGGGGAAACCCTCTATACTGGGACAATTATTATTTTTGGTAACCAGAGTGACCCCTTTTAGGGGAGCTGGTTTTTACCTCACATTAAAAACGGCCTTGTGCCTAATTTGCTCAGTGGGGGAGCAAATAAACACCATCTGTTCCGGCAGATGCTGCAGGCTATGACTAGCTATGACTAGCAAAGACCAGATGTGGGGGCAACCCCACATGCCTGACCTTTAACCAGCTCCCATTTCCCACCTCTCGGGAGCTGGTCCCCTTTTTCCCTTCCCCCTCCCTTCACTCCTCACATTAAAAATTGGCCTTGTGCCTAATTTGCTCGGTGGGGGAGCAAATAAATACCATCTGTTCCGGCAGATACTACAAGCAAAGACCAGATGTGGGGGCAACCCTACATACCTGACCTTTAACCAGCTCCCATTTCCCACCTCTCGGGAGCTGGTCCTCCTTTTCCCTTCCCCCTCCCTTCACTCCTCACATTAAAAATTGGCCTTGTGCCTAATTTGCTCAGTGGGGGAACAAATAAATACCATCTGTTCTGCAGATGCTGCACTTAAGATAATTTGTACCAGTCAATGGAGGGGAAACCCTCTATACTGGGACAATTATTATTTTTGGTAACCAGAGTGCCCCCTTTTTGCCTACATTTAGGGGAGCTGGTTTTACCCCACATTAAAAACGGCCTTGTGCCTAATTTGCTTTGGTGGGGAAGCAAATAAATACATCAAAGTGTAGTATCTGTTCTTCAGATGCTGCACTTCTATTTCTTGTTCTCTTTCGGTGGAGGAGAAATCCTTCACGACTGAGACAATTTTTATTTTTGTACCTTTTCTCCACGTTAACAAACGACCCTGGTGTCTAACTCTGTCCCGTGGGGAGGCATAGTAAATAGGTACACATTTTTCATATTACTATATACAGACCGTATTTACATAAAGCGGCACAAATTTGGTAAAAATGTAGCTACTATTTTTAATTTGTTAGTCCATCCATATACGAGTCAGTCACACACACACATATACACACATATACACACGCACACACACACACACACACATATATATATATATGTGAATATAAATCTATCTATATATATATAAATATTTATATATATCTATAAATACAATATATAAATATAAAACATCTAGTATCTATATATATTTATATAAAATTATGTATATATAAATATATATGAATATATATATATATTAATATATATATATAAATATTTATATATGTATATAAATATATATGTATATATAATATGTAAATATACCAATATATTATTATATATAATATAAAAATATATATGTATATGTATATTCACATATAAATATGTATATATATATATATAAATATATGTATATATATTTGTATATATTAGTATGCATATATAAATATACAACATTATAAATATATATTAGAATATAAATATATATGATGATTGCAACGTCTTGTCAGACGAGTGCCACTCCCTCAGACATTTAAAATCTATGATTCCAAATGTCTGAGGGAGTATCTATACAAGTGTGATGTTACAGAGTCTTAGCTTTGTACGACAGTTCAAAATGTTGAGATCCAGCAACAAGCAAGGGCAAGATAGCTAGCAGCAAATTAAACTGCAGACCAGGTAAATGCGGGTACTGGTCTTCCGCTTTATGTTTTTTTAAATCAGAGATTTGCTTCTCCTAGAAAGGTTGCCTTCACCACGGCTTACGGGAGCCCTCTCTACCGCAATACACATATACTCAGACAAATATACACGGTGCTAGTTGGCCGTTGACTCAGAAAAAGAGTTCATTTGCCCTTTGGAAGGTCTTGTTTTTAATCCTCCAGGGAGACTAGCCGCCCTCCTCACCAAACAAGTCTGGTGGGGGAACCAGTTTAGTCGCCGGTGACCCGACCATGAGGCAGGTAGTACTGGGTTACATGGTACCACTAGCATATTACATGACCTGACACATATATAAGTATATATATATATATATAAAAACACATATATATATACATATTTTATACATATATATGCATATATATGTGCGCGTATGTATACATATATATATATGTATATCATCATCATAGGCCCTTAACGTCGAGGACGACGATTGGCAAGGCGCTTCAGTCTTCTACAGTTCAGGAAGTCTGTGTATTGCTGGCAGGATCTTTTGGCACCAGATCTTATAGCAGCTTGCCACTTTGCTCGGTTGCCGGCAGAGGTTTCCCAAGTGATAGTAGTTGCCTGAAACGTCAAGCGCCGGGGCAGGGAAGTAGTGGATGAGTGCATGCCCAGAACAGAACATCCACCTCTGGACCCAACATTGCGGACCCCAGCGGAGCACAGGAGTGCGACAGCTGGAGCAGTGGTAGGTTGCCCCGCAGTACCCGCTAACTGGGTGTTGATCCCTGACCGTTGATCGTTCTTGATTCATCCGCTCAGTGATCCGCCATGGGAGACCGGTGGTTGAAAAATATATCAGCTGCGCTCATACCATGACTGCCAACTCCTGCTGCCGAGATGACATTTTGCTATTTGACCACATAGCTGGGGTCTGGATTGGTGTAAGCCAGGGCGTGTCCTCACGCCGGAGGGCCATGCACTCAACACCTCTGGGGCTCCAGACTACTCCGAGATCCCACATACACTTAGCCTGGGGCCGCAAGGTACCCAGTTAAACCGTGATGTACCACGAGGAGGTGGCATGCGAGTCTTGACCAGTGAGACGCTCTAACCACCAGTGGGCAGGGCTTACTAAACTGCCTCCCCTTCACTCTTGCGAGTATAGGTGGCGGTTACAGCTGGAAGCAAGAGGAGCAAAGCACCTGAAAGCCAAGCAGCTAAGCACTCTACACATTCACTAAGCTACAACACTACACGCTCAAAGGCCCTGTGTGCAACACACCACATCACATGTATATAATATGTGTATATATATATGTATATATGTGTATATATGTATATATGTGTATCTATATGTGGGTATATATGTATATATGTATATATGCATATGTATACGCATATACATATGTATATAGATGTATATATATACATGTATGTATATATGCATATATGCATACATATATATATACATATGTATATATATATGTATATATACACACATGTATATATATATATATATATATATATATATATATATATATATATATGACTAACGTATTATAAAAGATATTTTAGTAATATTAATGTCAGCCAATTTATGGACTTGGCTCTTATTATTGTGCACTTTTCAATTTAAATGAAAGTCGATCACTTAAGCTTTCATGAGCAGATCATGATGTTATAATAATTAGATCACTCTGCACAGATGTTACGACGTTTTAAAAAATCTTGGAATTTCAACGATATTTCTCGCGGTTTGGGTTTGACGTGAGGTTTGTACCTTGCTTAGGGTGTCAGATCTGGCTTCCCGGTCTGATTTGAATATCCTTATGTGCAGTAATCGTGTCTACCTGCATTGATAGGTCCCGTTTGGATGAAACATTGATATCTGTAGGTATTTCCAAACACTAATATGGTTTTAATAATGTCAGCCCATTCAGTTACTCGGTTCTTTATTATTGAACACTTTTAAAATAAAATGAAAGTCGGTCATTTAAGCTGGCATGAGCAAATCATTAGAACGGATGCTTTGATATTTAAAAATGTTTAAATTTCAAGGATATATCTCGCTATTTGGGTTGTTCTGTGAGGTTTGTTCCTTGCTAATGGAGTACAAGATGACGTCGTGACTGGCAATAATCGCATCAGCATGCACTGATGAATTACGAAAGGATTAAATACTAGTGCCCGCAGGATAATATTTAATTATTGGAATTCTTTTGATAAACATACGTGAAATAGAGTGTATGTAGGTATTTAATTATAGTGTGCACCCTACCGAGGATGGGGACAAATGATTACGCCAAGTCCGGTCATGCTCGGTCTATTGTAAGAGATTATATATACATAGGTTATTATCTTGCCATTTGTCGTTTACCTTAAAAAAATTATGTGCACCATGCCTAGGTGGGGAAGCAGGGACCTGGAATTAAATTCCAATTTACCGTAAAAATATTTGTCGTTTCTTGAAAAAAAAAAACAACAACTTTTGTTGGTAAAAATGTTGACAAAAGATAATAAAAATAAATAAAAAATACCAAATGTAACTTTCTTGAGAAATCTATCTCTCCCTCTCTCTCTCTCTCTCTCTCTCTCTCTCTCTCTCTCTCTCTCTCTCTCTCCCTATATATATATTTTTTTTTAAATATAATTATCCACTGACACACGTTTCAACGTCTACGACTCATCAGAGTGACTGAATATATATATATATATATATATATATATATATATACATATATATAAATATATATATATATATGTATATATATATATATATATATATATATATATATATATATATATATATATATATATATATAGCCAGCCTTGATTGTCGTACAAACGGTCGGGTGTCAATCCTGGCTTGAAGTAGTTGCCTGTCTAGCCGCACTGACGAGCTGTGAAACAGCGAAACAGTACTGTATGTGGATGACTATAATGCTCCTTATCTTGCGTTGAGCATATTGAGAAGTGATACACGAATTACCATTAGCGTATAAGCGATGCTTTTTATGTAAACAAATCGAGCAGAGGTAGTTCGGACGATGTGAAAACATCGTTAAACTCATGACTCACGGAGCAGCCGCCAATAGCGTAGTGATTAGTAGCCTTGACTGTCGTACAAACGGTCGGGTTTCAATCCTGGCTTGATGTAGTTTAATGTGTAACCGCACTTATGAGCTGAGAAACCGTACTGTATGTGGATGACTATATATATATATATATATATATATATATATATATATATATATATATATATACATATATATTAATAAAAAAATAGCAATTACCTACTAAAAAAGTTACTTCATATATATATATATATATATATATATATATATATATATGCAGTAATTTTTTTAGTAGGTATTTGCTATTTTTTTATTTATTGTATTTTTATTAGGTTGGTGTAAAGAACTGTTGCTTTTGACGATCAACATCATTTAGAAAAAAAAAAGAAGTTATTTTTGTACCAACCTAATATTTTTTCTGGTTTGTTTGTTTTGAAATTCGTCTACGTCTGTTTATTTTCTCCGCTTAATCTTGTAACAGAGTAACAAAAACTGCATGTGGGGTGATTATTGTACAAGTCAGCCGATATAAAAGGTGATTCTTCATTATTGTAGAAAAATCGGATCGCCGAAAATTTTAGATTTTATTAAAAATACAATGATAACTACATACATTTTTTGTTAATTTCAACGATAAATAATTTAATCTACGTAGCTTACATGTAACGATTAGGTAAGTCTCCCATGATTAAAGGTAAAATGAATTTGGCTATGTTTTATTCTCACCTGTGATATGACGTAAATACAAGGGAAATAGCTTAAATTTCTAATTTTTTGAAAACTATATTATTTTCTAGTTATTTTCTACCTTATTATTTTTCGAAAGGTTTGGATATCTTCATTATTGCGACATGGTAATTCAGTAGATGCCATGGGGTTCAATTGAAAATTAATATTTGGATTTCCAAACAGCGCTACAATAACGAAGAAGCACGAAACCGTTAAGGAATATCCTCAATTATATTTGAAAGCAAAAAGTGTGAAGGGATATTCTCAATTTGAAAGCAAACACTGTTAAGGAATATCCTCAATTATATTTGAAAGACAAAAACTGGTAAGTAATATTCTCAATTATATTTGAAAGCAAACACTGTTAAGGAATATCCTCAATTATATTTGAAAGAAAAAACTGTTAAGGAATATTCTCAATTATATTTGAAAGCAAACACTGTTAAGGAATATCCTCAATTATATTTGAAAGACAAAAACTGTTAAGGGATATTCTCAATTATATTTGAAAGCAAAAACCTTTAAGGAATATCCTCAATTATATTTGAAAGCAAACACTGTTAAGGAATATCCTCAATTATATTTGAAAGAAAAAACTGTTAAGGAATATTCTCAATTATATTTGAAAGCAAACACTGTTAAGGAATATCCTCAATTATATTTGAAAGAAAAAACTGTTAAGGAATATTCTCAATTATATTTTAAAGCAAAAACGGTTAAAAAATATTCTCAATTATATTTGAAAGCAAAAACTGTTAAGGAATATCCTCAATTATATTTGAAAGTAATATATGTTCTCAAAAAATATGCAAAGATAAGAATATTAATTGAAGTAAAAAAACAACAGCTTGCCTATTTCCTTTTTTTAAACTCATCCTAAAACATGTTTACATTTTTCTTCTTTATTTCCTCATTTTTATTATTATTGCTCACCACTTAATTTTTAGTTTATTTTTTTAACAGTTTTCTTTTTAATTTTTTATCTATTTATTTTTAGTAAAACACTATACTTTTATGCATAAGGAAAATCACCTATTTCTTTTTAAGTTACGAGATCGCGTGCTTACATATATGCCCATAGTAAAATAAACCCCATATATTTTTCTCTTATTCAACCTTAGAAAGAACGGGCAGCAAACGTGCAGTGAATCATTTCAACGAATATACCATTTTAATTTAAGATATTGCACTTTACAATTCGCTTGGCGTTTGCAATAAATATTAACAAGGTCCGGCGGAATTTTTTTACATTTTTGGGACTTACATCTACAAAAACTGGACAAGTATATGTTGGGTGTTCTATGGTCAGTAAACCAGACAATCTCCGCATGCGCACAAATAAAGGAACACCTCAAAATATTGTGTATCCAGAAGCAATGAGAACATAAATATGAGAACCATACATTTTGTCTTTTTAAAAAAATTTTTCTTCCATTTAAACAACTTGAGCCCCAACAACGTATGGTATGTTACAGCTAGTATATATATATATATATATATATATATATATATATATATATATATATATATATATATATATATGGTCTTAGTGCAAATATATATATACATAATATCATTTATTCATTTTACTTCAGTACATTATGTCACAAAGATAAAACCTTTTTTTCTATAGCCATATGTTTTCTCTATATGAGATACATGGATATATGACTGTTCAATAAAAATTATCATTTCACTTTCAATATTTGGCTCAATAAATAAATCAAAAAGATTACTTTTCCCCAACAGTTAAACATACATCTATATTATAGTGTATCTTCCTTTGCTTCTACTGGATTTTACGAAAATTCGCACTTTATAGTGCTGTATTGGGTGAAGTATTGCCACTTGAAACAGCATCACTAAGCCACGTGCACTATTAATTGTACGATCGGGTGGATCAATTTTTTACTTTTAATACAATGTTAATTTAATTTATTGCCATCTATTTTACTACTGGCCACCTTTAACGTCGCTGTTCCAAACATGAACGAATGACAGCAAAACAGTAATATAAACAACAGATAATGACGGACTTTTATGAATTTTATTTTTCATTTTTTTTATTTTGTTGCTGTAATGTACATAGGTGATCGAGACTTATTTTACTGAGGTTTGATGATTAACCCTGGTTGTGCTTTGCTATGACTGGATTGCCACTTCTAGTAGTTGGAAAGTTTACAGCATTCGGTGTCTCTTTCCATCTGGCGTTGAGGATACTTTTTTTTTTATCCTAAGTGCCAGTATTTAATTTGGTTTTTATTTATATTTTACACGAGTTCGTCAGGGTTAACGCAGTGTTATTTTATTTTTTTAACTGCTCTATGTTAGTAATAATCACTAACCATTTTCTTTTTACACGCCTTTGTATACCTTGGTAAACACTCTCTACTATTAAATAAAATAAAATATGCATCAAGTGGGCTTGAAAGCCAAATCACAACGTAATATTAGGAAAATAAACAAATATTTTACTTGTATGAAATTTATCACAAATATATTTCGGAGGTAGACTTCATCTTCAGTGTATCGTTTTGTTTCTTGTTTTGTTTTTCTTTTTCATCTTGCTTGCCATGTTGTAAATTTGTAGAAAGAAGTCTGTTTGTATAGAGCCGCGCGTTGTATATGGCGTTTTTATTTGGAAATGTTTGAACTGTGCGTAAGTAACGCGTGAGTAACGTCAAGAATGAGAGTTCAATAGAAACGTTGTTTTAGTTTGAATAATATTAAATACGCATTAAGTGCGCTTGAAAGCCAAATCCCAACGTAATATTAGAAAAATAAACAAATATTTTACTTGTTTGAAATTCATCACAAATATATTTCGGAAGTATATTCCATCTTCAGTGTGTTGTTTTGTTTCTTTTTTTTTCTTTTTCTTCTCCCTTGCAGGTTGTAAATTTGGAGTAAGAAGTCTGTTTGTATAGAGCCGCGCGTTGTATCTGGCGGTTGTATTTTGAAATGTTTGAACTATGCGTAGATAACGCGAGAATAATGTGTATTTTATTTTATTTAAATTAAAACAACGTTTCTATTTAACTCACATTCTTGACGTTTCTATCTACTATTGTAATTTTACTTTTCATACATGTAATTTTACTGTTGATCAAATTGTTTATATTTTTGTAATGTTTTTTCGCTTTTTTAAAATTCTAAACACTTTGGGATATGCCTAGAGTATGGTAGCTCTATAGCTGTTATGGCCATGTTTAAGAGTTCTGAAGGATAACGAAACACGAGAATAGAGTAACAAAATGTCTTGAGCGGAGCGTCAGTAGCAATTGATACGTCGCCTGGTAGACGTATTTAGGGAGACAGCACACTAGATTTTTACAAAATAAATTTGATCATTTTATTTTAGTGAGAAGAATCGTCATGGCAGAGTCTATACAAAGAGAGTGAAGACACCTTGTCATGATGCGTAGTTCGCATTCAAGTTCTCCCTCATGCACAACAATGTGTACTATAATATGAAATAGAATCAAAATAAAATAGATGAACTAAGTGAAGCGGTGTTTACTGAAATAAAAACAATTACTGAAACATGACATTTCGGTAAGCTAAGCCATTTAACATTCAACCCACTTATTGAAGCGGAATGTAAAATGAATAAATGGCCTGTAAATGAAAGAGTGACACCTACCGACTATTACTGTTGGGAAAATACAGACGCGAATAAACGGGAAATCAATCAAGTAAAGCTCTGACTTTTAAAATAGTCGGGAAGGACGGGGAACATTTTTGAATCACAAAATTGCATGAGCGTCTTTATTGATCTGAAACTTGTTTTAGTTTTATATGCTGTTGTTCTTCGTGAGAGATGTCTGCTTGCGCTTTTAAAATTAGAAAAATGTGCAGATTTTATGTCCTTTCTGGAAGAAAGCATTAAAAGACATCGCAATCGTCGTATTTAATGGTGTTCCACTGAAGAAATATAGGTTTCTACTATGTTCTTTTGGCTGTATATCATATATTTTGTTTTGTTGTTTTCAAATTAAAAGCGAACATAACAATACATTGCGAGAAAAAAAATAAAAAGTTAAATAAGTATGATCCCTTTTTTGTTGGACATATAGTTATACGAAAGAACAGCTACGGCATTTGTTCGAAATACGGTTATGAGGGTATATATATATATATATATATATATATATATATATATATATATATATATATATATATATATATATATATACACGATTTAATATGAAGTGACCGAGTTTGATGAAAACAATTTACATATATATAAATATAAAAATAATTGTTTCAATAGTCAATATCTTCGTATATATGTATATATATATATATATATATATATATATATATATATATATATATATATATATTGGGTGCATAAACAATGAGAGACCCACTTTTAAATTTGAAATTTTTATACAATGCACAACAATTGAGGTGGGAATCATATAGAATGAAGAAATTTAAAACTAACATATTAAAAATATATACAAATGCATCCAAATTTTATCGAAATACCACGATATAATTAACAAAGTAATCTCGCAAATCCTAATTGATGTAATCTCTCTATTTAATCAAAGATTCTATGTGTACGCATTAGTATATATCTTCGTATTGTCTTTTTATTTATGTTTTTTATATTTTGGCTTTCCTTGTCTCATATGTGTGTGTGTGTCTGTGTGTGTCTGTGTGTGATTGTGTCTGCTATGAACAATGCTATTTGTATCGATTGTAACCGTCTTCATAACATTTATATAAAACAACAATGTTTTAATAATTAAGTTTAACTCTGCATACAAACGTATTTGTTTCTTTTGTTTTTTTTCAGTTATTTTTGTATTACTATAGTAAAAAAAAAATGACGCCAGGCAAAGCAAACCTAAATACCTAATATTAATACAAGCACTAAACAGAAGTAAAAGAGAATTCATATTTAATAACTATCACACAAATCGTGTCAAATAAAATACAGCATATTATATTATAATAAAAATAACGTAAACACAACCATTATACATGTAATCACTAGTTAGCACCGAATAAATCAATTTGATAATACTAAAGCTGCTATGTAAAACAGATGCGCATAGTTGGTTGATACAGATAGAGCAAAACAACACCTACGTTTACTAATTAAAGTTGCGTTTCTTTATTCAAGAGGATTTGCACTTTGCGAAACCGTAGCACGTGTTTTAATTGATTGCTAACATGAATGAGATTGCATTGTGGTTGATTAAAAAATAGCAAATTAACGTTAATTAAAATACTGCATTAAACATTGTTAATATCGATTCAAATCAGAATTAAGAGATGAGAAACACGTGTTCAGCTATTCATCAGAACATTAAGACATTGGTACTACGCATGTGACGCCTCCGTGGTTGACGTGATTGATAGTTATGATGACGTATTTTTTAAACGAACACATATAATTCATCAACATATTATATATACACACATATACTCACATATATAATCAGTTATTTGAAACAACGTAAATTATATGAAGCAGATATATTAAGTAATATCATAAGGAAAAAGTAACACTTTTAAAAAAGGCCGTTATGAATGAAAATTTAAATATTTTAAGAAAGGCAAACAATATGTTTTATTCTTTAAAATAAATGTGTATTTACCTTAGAAAACATGAAGCAAGATTTCGTCGTTATCGGGGTTTTTTTTCTTTATAAAAATGAGTGTTTTCTTTGGAGATGTAAAACTCTCTGGGTATTAAGTCCAAAGGATCGTAAGATGGACGATTTAAAAGTATTTTTAAGTAGAACATGCAACTCCCGTAACAATATCATAAGAAACTAGCAGGACCCGTTAACCGACGTTGCGCGGTGGAAGCATGACTAATCCACAACAGAATCGTTACTGGCGGCCGTGACCCAAATGGAATAATCTGGCATCCACCGTCGGTCATTGGTTTCCAGTAACAGCTAGTGAAAGCCGCTGTCTGTAATTGCCTGCATCGTTGGTTACTGGCGATTAGTGTTAGTTTGTGTCGCTAATATGTA
Source organism: Euprymna scolopes (assembly GCF_053919585.1). Taxonomy (NCBI): domain Eukaryota; kingdom Metazoa; phylum Mollusca; class Cephalopoda; order Sepiida; family Sepiolidae; genus Euprymna; species Euprymna scolopes. Next base: position 89,572,244 of record NC_136497.1, read on the forward strand.
GGTACTGGATAATTATAAAGAAAGCATTAATTAACTTTTTGGATTTAGCGAAAGCAGAAGTAGAGAACTGCCTTCTACCGGAGAAAATATATTTCCAGTAACCAGTGTTTTCTTATCGGTGTAGTCCAAGCATTATTTTCTTAAATTAGCTGCAACATACCTTATAAATAATAAAATACTACACAGAAATTAAAGTGTTAAGAAAATAAATATATAACAAATAAATGTTTCAGCAGTCAATATAATATACGTTGAAACCTACTTCTATATTATTGTGTTCTAACTTCTATGACCTCAGTAGGTCAATGTGCACTTATTATCCAACCTGCAAAGGGTGTTTAATCCGAAAACTTTTCTTTATATGGGTAAGTTTAAAATAAGAACATGTCTTTCGGAATAAACACCTCTAATCACCTCATGTAAAATTGACTTTTGAATATACACCCTTTGTAGGTGGAACAGCCAGTGCATATCGATCAAGAGTAGCCATACATTTTCCGTCACTCACGGTTATAATGCCTAGCGAAATAATCACAGTTGAATTCATTAAATGAATAAGTCCAAAAAAAAACGTATTGAATATACCAAGCTGGAAAGTATGAATAAAAAAATAAGCCAACATTATTCACCAAACTGCTGGATAATGCTCGCTTCAAACTGCTGCATATATGTATCGTGCAAATATTGGCACCCGGTTTAAGCCTATCAGAATGATAAAAGAAATTTTAGTTCTGATAAATTATTAAATGGGCATTTCTGCCAGTTAAAACCCGTTTAAACGTATTAGGCAAAGAAAATAAGGATGTTAACGTCAGCGGGTTACGGTGTATATAAATACCCAACTAATCTCCCTCGAAAAATAAAACAGAAACGATAATTGTGCAAGTAAATAAAGGAGGGGGCACGTAGAACCACAAGGGAAAAAGCAGAAAGTACAAGTTAGTAATGAAAATAAATAAATAAAAACAGTCACACGGTATTGTGTTTGTTTTGACAGAAACGATATTTGTACAGTAAATCCAAGACATGGGAACATTTATAAAAAAAAATAGAAAGTAAAAGTTGGCAAAGAAAAGAAATGAATAAAAACAGTCATACGGTAAGCTGTTTGTGTTAACAGAAAAAAATATTTGTACAGTAAATAAAAAAGGTAATCTGTATGTAAAACAGAAAAAGTAACAGTTGCAAAGTAAATGAAATAAGGGAAAACATTATTACGGGAAATACAATATCTAGTAAGTGTAAATGTTGCCGTGCGAATTAATATATTGTATAGCGACGCAATATTTTAATGTTAAGAAGTGTCGGTTAAACGGAGTAATTCCGGAATAAGTGAAATATTGAAGCAGCCGATATTCACAAGGGATAAGTTATTATTTAGTGAGTCTAATACATGAACGGTTAGGATATGTTTTTGATTGTATGAGGCAGTTAATTGCGGTGTAAAAGTAATATCTGTAAAACGTGCATATTTCCTTTCAGTGTTGACCGGGGGCAGTAGGAGGACGTAATGTTTAAGGGGAAAAATAAAAACTACTTACTCCAAAGATGGTGTGATTTTTATGCTGTCATTATAGGATGGACTGTAGGATGTTATTATAATGACTAATTGAACGTAAAATGTTGATCTAAAGTTACATAAAATAATTGCAAAATTCTAGATATAATAACTTCGTATGTTGCATCTGTTGTTAAAAACCTACGGTATTTTTGTCCAGAGGGGAATTTCTACAATCAAACTATTATATATGGAGATAACGAAACAGTTAATTCAAAATTTCGTTATATTATTATTATTATTATTATTATTATTATTATTATTATTATTAATAATAATAATAATAATAATAATAATAATAATTTTTATGAAAACTAAATGAGATGATTCTAAAGTGATGCTTATTTCCTATTGAAAGCATGAAAAAACTTATAAAAGGAAAATAACGTTTGCAAAAGCCTTGATAAGTGTGGAAACTTGTTTACTGACTTTTCAGATAAATAAATGAATCTTATAAAAAACATCCTTTCGCTTACTTAAAATGTAGTTTTGTATGAACTCAGGAATACACACACACACACACACACACACACATATATATATATATATATATATATATATATATATACGAGCAAACAGTTAATAAAGCATGTTAAAAAACACTTTGAAATGAGTTTAAAACATATTTCATCTTAAAAGGAAACACTAGATAAGTGGATAGGCCTTAATCCGCGGTGTTTCGAAGAAATAGTTTCATTCTCATCAGAGGGTAGGAATTAGCAAAATGCGGGATCGGATTTTGCATGCAAACGTATTTGATGAACCAACAAGTAAGTCAAAGATCCTACTGGATAACAAAAAGGTGAAGCAGAGAGAATATACTGAAGAAAAAAGTGATTACAGGTGAATGGATAGTCTGGTGGAATATAAATAATCCAGTGACAGTAAAAGTTATATATTTTGATTTTATCGTCACTGGATTATTTATCTTCCACCAGACTATTCATTCACGTGTAAGCAATATGGCGTAAAGGAATACGTGATTGCTAATCTCGTACTGACCTAAACACATTAGAATTAAGATAAGTATAACAATTTATACTCTTTGTTTTATAATTTTGATTATGTGTAAAAAGGCTAATTTAATAAACATGCAAATTTTTAAATTACATTTTTGGAATGTAGCTTTTTGTTTCCATAACCTTTTAGATCGTAGTATTAGTATTGTAGTATTATTAACCTTCAGTTGGAAGACTTTAAAATCTATCCTAAAAAAGGGGGTTCTTTTTAAAGATTTTAAGTGGTTTTAAATTTTGGATCAGCAGTGTAGATATATATATATATATATATATATATATATATATATATATAGTTATATGTAATGTACTGAGTTCGTGTAATTCAGTAAATTTACATATACCAATAGGTTTTAAGCCCAAAATTGTTGGTTTAAGGATTAAGCTACGAAATTTTCACATTTCATAATTGAGCATTATTATACTGTGTGTGCAAAATCAAGACTTCAAGACAAGGTGTTGATGGCAATGAAAAGTGTATTTCATTTTACGTTACAATTGTTTCAATGTCCAGTTCGACAATTTCAAGCATTATACTGTTTGAAAATTTTCAAAAACCAGCATTTCTTCAGATTTTATGAATAAACATACTTTTGGCTATGTATCATTTTTTGAATAGAAAGAAAAAGTGGGGGGAATCCCTAACGGGAAAAGCATGCGAGAAACATTTACCTTGGTTGTGGTCACGGAAAAACTAATTTAAATATTAATGTGTCGCCTAATTTTTGTAGCCTTATTTAAGAACAGATTATGGAAAGTTTCTACGGAGAGCCCTAACCCATTAAAAATGATTTTTATATATATATATATATATATATATGTATATATATATATATATATATATATATATATATATATATATATATCCCATTTGTTGGGTTCCTAATTTCCTTTATTTCCCAATGACTGATTTTTTGTGAAAATAATTTAAAAAATGTTGTTTCTATATTGATATTATGGTAATATAAATAAAAAATGATTTGATATGAATAAAAAAATGTTTTTTTTTAATTGGGTTTTAGTAGGTACACCTCCTCCCACCACACACACATAAATACAAATTTAAAAGGGTAACCATGATAAAAGATGCTGGCGGAGAGGAAAATCATTTAAAATTTACAACAGAGACGAGATGGATCAACCAACCTGACCCCCCTTCTTGATAATATGTCACGGTTAGTTTTATTTCGTATGAGTGGCAAGTAATTTTTAGAGATTATCGTTCTATTGGTACATTTGATAGAATATGAGAATAAAATAAAATAGTGTATTAAATATATATAATCCTTGTAGAGCATTTCGGTTGAAGTGTTCTAATCTATTTACTGTCTGAAAATTCATTGTTATTCTAATTGAAAAATCTTTTTATATCGTTGCTTAGGATGATCCGAAGGGAGATAATCCAATTATGTTGTTAAGTACTGCTAGTTAATTCTATTTGAAACTGGGTCAATTTTGTTTCTTATAATGGTTAAAGAGAGGTAATTCAGGCAATTTGTGTATTCGGTTCATTGATATATGTGTATATATATATTTATATATATGCATATACATGTATATACATATATATGCATTTATATGTATATATTTGTATATTTATATATACGTATATGTATATATGTATATATATATAAATACATATATATGTATATTGAAAATTGTATATATTTGAAAATTTTATATATTTGAAAATTGAATACATATATATATATATATATATATAAGTAGGTTGTAGTTTGCTTGAAGCATTGTTGAAGAAAATTATAAGGTAAAATTAAAAGCCAAGAACAATGCGAGATTTTTTTTTATATAGAGTAAAATTAAATGCAAACAAAAGAAATAAAGTTCTTTCTTGTTGTTTGTTTTTTCTTTTTCACACAAATTTTAACTCTAAACAACAGTAATTTTTTTTTCTGTTATATTCAATGGTGATATATATATATCACCATTGAATATAACAGAAAAAAAAATACTGTTGTTTAGAGTTAAAATTTGTGTGAAAAAGAAAAAACAAACAACAAGAAAGAACTTTATTTCTTTTGTTTGCATTTAATTTTACTCTATATAAAAAAAAAAATCTCGCATTGTTCTTGGCTTTTAATGTTACCTTATATATATATATATATATATATATATATATATATATATATATATATATATATATATATATATTTAAAGCATACGTTTTCCGGATTAAGTCGTGGGAGGACGAACAGTGACAGAAGGGTAAAAAGTCGTCGCACACTTTATAAAGCAAAGCATAGGTTACTTTGGACTTGTGGGCAGGCGCCGAGTCTAACTGCCACAGACAGTGTCTACCAGCGACCACCTGATTGTGCATGAGAATCCCTGCACTCTTCAGTGCATCCAGGCACCCCTGTATGTTTACTTTTTAAGCCGATTCTTAAGATGTGATGTGGCATGATGTTTCCCAGACTTGAAATCACACAAAAGACATATACGTGGCTGAAAAATTTGTTTTCATCATACTGATCACTTCCCTGTTTTCCATGGAAATTCAACCATGCATTTTTTGCTGCTGGAAATTGTCCTTTTGCCATATCTTTGATTGGTAAAGGGCATGAGTTTATTGCGGCGCGTCTCTTCACTTTAAGACATAATAGACGGCTCCTTTCGCTTTAAGGAATTGTAGACAACTGGCCAACTAATAGAGGGTCTGCGACAAGAAAAAAGAAAACCGGCTTTCATCAAACAGAAAGCGCGACGATTTTATCATTCCACTCTGTATTTTTCTAGATCTCATAAAACCAACGTTCACTACGGCACAGAACAATGTAGTTAAAGTTGCTCAAATATATCTTTTAAAAAATACACTATAATCAGATAACGGAAATATTGTTGACAATTTTATTTGAAAAGTATTGTTTACTGATTTTTCCAGGTGTATCATTATTGGATACTAAAAGAAAATGCTGATTTATTGATAAATTTAGAACAACATGCATCCACATTTAAAGCCATGTTCTTAGCAAGAAATATAACAAACGAGTTACTTTAAAGGTACCGAAAGACGCGCATGGACAGAAACGCAAAATTAATTAATTTTAAAAGTTTGTTTTCTGAATATCTACCTTATGTCCTATAGATTTTTTGATTCAGACGTTAGTAAAACCGAGTAAAAGCATATTACACATTTAATAACTATACACAGTTGTTTCTATGTTTTCTGTTTACTTTCCATACTACTAGAGATTTGTTGGTGTAGTTCGTATAGTCAAATATTTAGTTAAATGCAAACTGCAGGGAGATTAGTCCGGCCTTATCTGTTGCCGTGCAAACGACATAATAGTGATTAGGTAGCAGAGAGTGTTGATAGCCCATTTTCGCAACGTTGTTTTATATTTTCTAAAATCGCGAGCTTTTAATTTCTGCTACCCAATGCGTTTTCTGGTCGTCTAGTAAACATTAATTTGCTGGGTTTATAACACTATTGCAACCGTCTTTTGATGCTCGGAGGGAGTCATTGGTTTTCAACGTGCTGCCGCGTGCCTCTATTTCTACATTCATCCAGTCTGTTAAATTTTTTTGCAAACATTTATGGAGTGTCTCTTATTGCGTGAGCAGGTTTGAAAATATCAGCAGGAGCTTGCGGATATATTAGCAGCAGTCGCCGAAAGGAGAACGTATGCAAATGAGGAAGGGTGCTCGACATGGCACAAGAAGTAAAAGGAAAACAAAGGAAAGAAAAATGCAGCACGTGCTCAGGGAAGAAATAAAGTCGACGTCAAAATAAATGGAAATATAATGCGAAGCCAACAAATGACTGACTGGCGTGGATCGGAGAGAAAATGTATACACCGGGTGAGATGGACGATTAAGATATTACGAAACTAACGATAATAAAAAACTTTTGTTAGAAAAAAAAAAGCCGACTCGGGGTTATGTATTTCTATTCCTGTTATGCCTGTATGCCGATTTGCGACGTTGCGGCTTCGTTACATTATGTGATATCTGGATTCTCAACCCGTTTGTAGCATCTCATTTTGTGTAACGGAATTTCGGGTGCGGTCAAAAGTGTTGCGTTATTTTAACCATTAACACAGGGTGCTTAATGCTCGGAGAAGCTGTGCATATTTGTCACACGTGCTGATGCTAGCTGCGTATTCATTACTGGAAACCCCAAGATAGAAATACATGTATCAAGGCGTTTGAATCTAAGGAGAGTACTGTATCTCTACGTTCGTAAACATGGCCAAGCAGGGTAGAGGGCTTGATCGAAGGACAACAGTAGATGAATCATAAGTAACTAACATTGTCTCATAAGTTTATTAGAAATCTTGATGATCTGATCCTAGATTTAATCTAGTCAATAGTACAGTAGTATGAACATAATATCTCCGCGAATATGTTTCCTAGAGTCTGTACAATATCATGGGGGGTATTTAGTCATGTCAAAATTATTGAGATTAAAAAGATTGTTTAGTTTAACTTAGTGCTTCAATATACGGTATTTTAAAACGATTTCGGAGTCAAGAAAGCTTCCTACCGTTTCTGCTAACATCCGGAGCATTCTTGAGTAAGTCGAAGTAGCTACCCGAAAAATCCTACAATCAAAGGATGTAACCAATTGAAAACCATACACTACAAAGAAATAAGATCCAGAAAAAAAGATTTACATATTGTTTGGATTTTTCAAACTACTATTATCATCTTCAGTACGAGTTTCACAACGTTTCGGTCGATATAACCTCCGATTTTCTTGCAAGACTTGCGGATCTTTACGTCCAACCTCGTAATTTATATGGAATTCTCAACAAAATCCTTTATTTTGTTCATGAATATTACATGCCGTGGCGTAGTGGATAAAGTAAACTTCAGTTTTAATATTTACATTCCTGGGGGTTGACCGTTCAATTCTCATTGTAGAGAACGCAAAAATACAATTTCGAATTACTTATTTCATTTCTTATGTTATGGGCGAGGAGAGGAGAGCCCGCTACCCAGTATAATAAATAAAGGATTCCGTTCGAAATTCCTTGTATATTCTCGAATCCGACATAGAGATTTTTTAGTTTGACAGAAAATCTCCTGAGTTCAACAAAGTACGCTCGAAGAAGTTGAAAGATTTCATTGACCGAAATTTTGTGCATATAATCTTAATGACAAGAACAGTTGTCCGACGAATACGAACCATACGAATTATCAATTCTCATCTTTATTCGTTAAATCGGTAAGAAGATTGCAATTATGTAGTTTATTTTATTTTTTTTTTTAGTTGTAACGCAATTTGGAATAAACTACTAAAGTAGTAAACTATTGAGTTTTATTTTACTTCATAACATGATTTTCCCTAGCGTCTATTTGACCTTATTTCAGAATTTTTTCGCCGTTCGAACACTCTTGATTATCTAATATCTGCCTCCGAATTGAGGGTGTTTTAGTTATGAATTCCCTTCATTTTCGTGGAAAGTGTTTGGTGGCCCGGAGGTAAAGGCTTAGTAAGTTGAGTAAAGGTGGCTGGATTCAAATGTTCCGACCGGCGGGAATTGTCATGCTATATGATTACGTAAACATGAAACACTAGTGTCCGTTAGTATAAAATAATTAAACACACGCACATGCACAAACACACACATACACACAAATATATATATGTATGTGTGAGTGTGAGTGCGTGCGTATTTACTAGAT
>NC_136497.1:89582969-89627969 GCF_053919585.1 Euprymna scolopes
TTTTTGCGATACGTTTTGAATGAATTCAATTATTTATACGAATGTGAATTTTTACGTAAATGCGAGTTGGGGATAATTTTCCCTTCTACCAATTTGGTACCCCAAATTCCGAGCAGCGTATATATTGTTTTTAAAATATAATTATCCACTGGCATGTGTTTCGTCGTCTACGATTCGAAATCGGGACCCTATCGTAAGTATATATATATATATATATATATATATATATATATATATATATATATATATATATATATATATATCGAGCTTTTACATCTGGCTGAGATAACTTTATAAATATTACTTCTTTAATATTTATATTATAATTTAATTTACCATCTTGGATCATTTTCGTAAATTTAATTGTAATTTTTATTATATATATATATATATATATGTATATGCATTCCAAGGTAATTTTTATGATATTTATTGTGTCTTACACATGTTTCACTGAATGGTAGAAAAAAACAAACTAAGCAGAGAGTTGATATAGTTTTCGAAAAAAACAAAAAAACAAAACATTGATTTTTTTAAAATCCTCTTGAGCTGTAAATTACGTCGGCTTTCTCTCCACAAAAGCCCTAATATGTTTTAATAAATATTCTTTTTTAATTTAATGACTTTTTATTTCTTTGGACAAAATGTTATACTTTTAATGCAAAGAAAAAAACACCCCCTTTTTTTAGGGGAATCATAAGAGAGAGAGTTGTCTTGAATTTTTCGACTATTCAACGAAACACGTGTAACAAATAAAATATTATGAAAGAAAAACTAAATACATGCTTTGATTCGGAATGTTCACTACTTATATATATGCTCTGAAAACTTAAAGAAATGCAAATCGGAAAACTATTATGCATATTATATGTATGTATTTTTATAATCGAATATATATGTATATATATATATGTATATATATATATATGAGCTAACAGTTAATAAAATATGTTAAAAAACACTTAGAAATGAGTTAAATAAACATATTTAATCTGAAAAGGAAACACTAGATAAATGGATAATCCTTTATCCGCGGAGATTCGAAGAAATACTCTCCTTCTCAACAGAGGGTAGGAATTAGCAAAATGCGGGATCGGATTTTGCATGCAGAAGTATTTGATGGAACAACAAGTAAGTCAAAGATCTTACTTGAAAACAAAATAAGTAAATCAGAGGGAATAGGGTAAAGAAAAAGGTGATTACACATGAATGGATAGTCTGGTGGAAGATAAAAAAATCCAGTGACGGTAAAATCCAAATGTAAAACTTCAAGAAAGTTAAAAGAATTATATATATATATATATATATATATATATATATATATATATATATATATATATATATATATATAGGCTTGAAGTAGCTGTCTGTCTAGCCGCACTGATGAGCTGTGATACAGCGAAACACTACTGTATGTCGATAATATATATATATATATGTATATATGTATGTATGTATATAATAAGTTCAATAGTTAGACGTCGAAGAAGTTCCACGAAACTTATCGATGTCACAGTGCTCCATCACAAATGGTCATGCTGACTGTTTTGTGGTTTGCGACTAGTCTCATTCATTGCATAAATTTTAATGCAAGCGAAACCATTACGAGGTAAAAGTAATGTCAACAATAAATGTAAAGCTTCAGAAGCTTTGACAACATACCCATCATTAATCATTAGTAAAGGCACAATACTCCTCCACGACAATGTCCGAGCGCAAGTCGCTAAACCGACCTTGCGGAAATTGAACGGATTGAATTACGAAACGTTGCGTCTTCAGAACTCTCACCTACAGATTACAACTTTTTCAAGCGCCTCTCCAACTTTCTTCCTATAGAATTCTTAAAAAGTCTTGGGAAGATTTTTATGTTACATAGTACACTGGTTTTGCGTGGGCAAAAGTGTGTTGATTGTGATAGTGTTTGTTTCGATCCCCAAAATTAGCTATGCTGAGATATGTTCATCTGAAATTAACAGTTAAAAATCGGAAGTACATTTGTGTCAACCTATTATTTATATTTATATATATATATATATATATATATATATATATATATATATATATATATATATATATATATATATAAATGTATATAATATATATATATATTTCCTTATAATGGAGCACTCTGCTGGAAACCTTTTATTCTAAAATATATATATATAAATAAGTATATATATATAAATATGTGTATATATATATATATATATATATATATATATAATAGTTTGACACAAATGTACTTCGATTTTTAATTTTAAAATTCAGATGAAGATATCTCGACATAATTTAATTCATTACATTAAATATGAAAGTAAGATAGATACCGGAGTGAAATCTCTTTTAGTCATGTCATTTCCGAGCTAATTTCTACTCATCAGAAAAGGAGAAAAGCCGGCTATCGAAATAACATAAACTAAAGAGCTTCTCTCTTGTTTTTCTCTTCCAGCTTTATTATCTTTATCATGAAACAAAATCTTTTAAGTAACTTTACCTGTTATCATTTAATTTATTCTAGTAATTGCATCTCTTAACCCCATAGAACATTTTCTAACCTGATGATATTCTATTATTATTGTAAGATATACTTTTCAGATGCATTTGTAATTATATATATATATATATATGCACATATACGCTCTTACTTATATATATATATATATATATATGTATATTTGTATATATATATATATATATATATTTATATATATATATATATATATATGTATATATACATAGAATACTTAATATAAAATTAGATTACTATTTTGGGCAAATGTATATATTCTTGAACTGTGTCAAATCCAGCAAAATGTAACCTTTTAAAGAGAAATTTAGGGAAATGCTGAACTTCCGCGTTGTCTTTTTTTCTAATTATTTACCAAGCTGATTCAAAACCTAATAAAATGTATCCACGTAGAAGTGGCAAAATAGATTATCAAGTGTTAAACCACACTGACACAAAAGAACACAGAAATAGATCTATTGCTTGTTTACCTTCCATGCGCAAAATCTTCACATAACAGATTAGAGAATCCATTTATCACTCTTGTTAATAATTGCGAAATAATTCGTGACGATCACAAAGGAAGTTGAAACGGAGAAATCAAAATAGATGACTTATTATAATTTCATCAAAAGATTCTTTAAAAAAGTAAAAACTGGCATAAAAGGAACATAGCCATGGCTTGATCCACTACAATAACGCGTACCAGATAACCCTTCACATATGGGAAATATAATGCATGATAATGTATAAAATACCAAGTAGGATTATCAGTTATATAGCAAATTAAATAAGAACATCGAGACTTGAATTGGCAGATGATGGAAAACACAGAACTTTGATATAAATACAAAGATTTATCTTCAAAGGATATTCCTTATCAGAGCTACTGTTTTTCATCGTAATGATTAGGCTTAACGATTACAGAGCAAACGCCAAGTCTAATACAAGTTAAATAATACAGATGAAATATGCTTTTGTTACATAAAACGGTTAACAATTGTTTAACCATAATTAACATGCCTGACTGGTTGCTAAATTTAATTACGAAAAGCAATATATATATATATATATATATATATATATATATATATATATATATATACATGATTTTATATACACCGACGATAGATTTAAAAGGAGGTACAAACTAAAAGAATGCAGAGCCGTGTTATCGGTCGACAGAAAATAAATTACGCAGTGGATCTGGTGTTTCAAACATAGAAATAAAACGGAATATTGAGAAACAATATTTGAAAATAATTAGCTCTTTCTTAGGTGGGACAACATAATTAATATACATAGATAAGCGGACTAGAAAATATGGTTATGCACATTGCTCTTCATCCGAAATATGTTGCTGATCAAAATACGGGTTGGGACCTTTCTGTTTGTCGTAAGTTTAGGTTATTTACGTTAGTAATTTCGTATCAGCTCATTCAGTTGAGATACTAAAAAAACACGCACGGAGAAGTGGTATGGCAAGGATAAGGCATGATGTGGAGTTTGGCAGACATTGTGAGAACAAGAAGGCCTTTTATAACTGTGTCTAAGAGAGATAGACCAGTGTTTGATCTACAATATCGCATAAATATTCGAATTATGATGTAATAGAGGCATAGGATACTGACAAGTTTTCTATACTGGTATAAAGAACACACAAACTTTGCAGCAGAACCGGCAGTATTTTAGATGTAATGAGGAATTCACAAATTGGGCATCCATTTTATTACTGACCAGACTCAACATTGCTTAACTTCGGTGATCTAACGGAAACCTGTGTGTCAACGGGATTATGCCGTATATAAAACAAAAATAAATTCACATTAATATGAATTGCATGAACACAAGGTATATATATATATATATATATAAATACATATATATATACATACATATATATGTATATATATATATATATATATATATATATATATATACATACATAACATGAGAAGAAATTGGAAGATTGGCAGAATACAACGGCCGACAATGTTTAAATAATAGAACAATTAAACACCTACCTCGAAAGCGGAAAGTAGTATTGCTATGTTTCGTTTGAGCCCAGAACGCAATGGACAAAATTGTTAAGCGTTAATCTGAACTTGGCGTGCTTGTGTAGTACAAGTAAGAGTTCAAAATATGCATGCCTAATAAAACCGAGTTGCAAGTATGCAATTAGAGAGTTAATAGTCGAAGAATTCTCAAAACAAATATCAAGTAAACCCTTGGGAAATAGCCAGGGAAAAAGGAGTATATGTGATAGTAGGTACGCTTGTAGACAGTGCAGATAGTAGGTACGCTTGTAGACAGGCGATAGATTAGGCTAAGGTTGAGAGCGTAGTGTAAACGTTATGTTAGGAATAGCGGCTGTAGATTGAAAAGTAATACAATACACTTAATATGATTAAGGTCTTTTTACGTCAGGATTATATCTAAAAATGCATTATGGTGGATAAATAATTAATTTTTAAAAGAGTATACTTGGAAAGAGCAGGCCAGAAAAAATATGGGACAGTATTTGATGATATACTTAGTGTACGAAATAAAGGTCCATTTAAGAGGAATGCCGTCTGTGAATCTAATAATTCAGTTTATGAGAAAATTAAATGTATAATTTAAATAATATGTTGGGGAAAGGATGGTCTGCTGGGTGCTAGACGACCCCGTCCCCATGTGTGTATTGAATGTATTTAATGGTAGAGGAATTGAAAATGCGAAAGGTCGCATGATGAGGACGAAAATATACCGTTATATATCAGCGAAAGAAATGCAATTTATTTACATAAATAAACATGAAGATGTGATAGAAAGAATGCGAGTTCATTGAGAGATGAGTAACGTTACTTGCGATTGACTTGCTAGTCAGGAACGCGGTGGTGGCCCATGGACCCACCGGGGCGGTGTTTGTTACATTTTGACTGCTAGAAGGTCCGAAAGAGGAAGAAATATGGGGAACAGGAAGTGACGTCGCTCTTCTGAGTTAAATGGAGACAATCGAGTTAGGCTGGGAGTTTTCAACTGTCACACATGCATATATGAAAGAAGATCGATTATAGATCGACAATTGTCACGATTTTATAGCCTTGATAATTTTTTTCCTTTTTATCTGTTAATTTCATTTCATTTTGCTTATAAATCTTGTCCGATCTTCGTTCTATACATATATCTTATCGCTGTAATGTACTATGGTCGTATATGTATTCGCGAAATAGATATGAGTTATAAATCAATGCATTCATATTTATCCCATGAAATTATTCATTTCTGAATGCATTCTAATTACACTATAATTAAGTTTTCAGTGACATTATATAACCTAATTCACTATTGTAAGAAGCGCGTGTATAACGAAAATGTCACTTATTCCAATTAATAATTGTTGATCGGCAATTAGATTTTCTCTCGTTATTTTATATGAGATTTGTCAGAAAACAATCACATTATTCCTTCAAATTCTTCACGGCATAAAGGTGTTAATTTCATGTATTTATTTATTTTCTACAACATTTATATTCTACATCAGTTACATTTTATCATATAGATTAGTGTTGTTATAATCAACGACATGATTAAACGAATAAGCAGTTAAATACAAGTTATCTAACTGACAACTGTTTAAGTAGCGTCTACTGTAATATCGAACAATATCATCTATAATATAAATCTCACCTCTCTATTTAAATCATGTATGTTTGTAGGTTTGTATATCTGCCTAAAACGGTCGACAGTGGCGACAGATTGCACAAGATCAATATTGTTTTTTTAGGCGTCCTTCCGGACGACAAATATCGAAAAATTGGCCAAAAACATTAATTTCTCAACCCTTAAATGAATACATTTCTAACAGGAGAGGTCGCTTTTTTCGCCGATATTTTCGAAAGTCATCCTCTTTTTTCATCGTCTAGTTGTAATTAAAACCCACGTCACTTCCGGTGTGGCGGGAGGCGCAACAGCAAAGACGTCAGGTTTGTATGTAGTTTTTCTCCTTCGCGATACTGGTTCGAGACTGCCGGCTTCTATAACGTTTTATTTTATTCAACATACACCTCCAAACACCCAGTCAAGCCGGGCACCCAGACTACTCTATAATATAAATATCCCTGTCTGTGTTATATATGTATGTATGTATGTGTGTATGTATTTTGTATGTAGGTAGCTAGGTAGGTAGGTAGGTGGTCATGGTCTGGTGTGGACGTGTGTTAAAAGCACACAGATGTCAGCGTCTTTCTGTGCTTCTCCCAGACAAAGCAACCTCACGTGCACGTTGTGACTACTGACACGCAAACGGGGCTCTGATGAACGGCGAATGTCCTCCGCCGTATAACTGGACCTCCACTGCCTTGTGGGCTAAGGTTATTTAACCAAAGGCTGAGAGTGAGGTAACCCTGACAGATGCCTCCAGAGAAGCTTAGGCCCTGTAAGCTGCGGCATATATGACCCACCGGCGTGTGGAATATACTATGGTGCCCAGCAAACTAAGTTTCAGTCATGGATTAAATGGCATGGTGGGTGGAGAGGGTTCTGTAAGCCGTAGTGAAGGCAAACTCCCTAGGAGAAGGAAAACTCTGAGAGAAAACCTGCGATGACTGCTGCATCCAATGATGTTGATTGCTCTTCTTTTTGGATCAATGTGGCAGTTGTTTAGAGAGTGGGATTGTCCCCACTATAACAATCCTCATGCACAGGCATTGCTCGATATGAATTAGATACACTTTTTACCATATTGTGTATCTTTATAGCAAAAAGGCTGGCTGTAGCCTAAAACGGCAAAACATTCAATGAAGTTGAAAAATATGATTATAAACGTAAATGGCAATAAAGGAACTGGGATTTCCAGGGCCTGGCCCGGCAGGTGTTTTAGGGCTCCACAGCTTGGACCCCATCGTCATCATGCTACTGCGAGGAAATATATGACAATGACCATCGGCTGTTGGAATGTGCGGACGCCGCTTGACTTGCCGTCAGCAATAACGTGTCCAGAGCGTAGATCTGCTCTTGTATCTAAGGAACTTTAACGTTATGACATGGACATAGTTGCTGGCTGATGAGGGGCAGTTTTCTTAGTTGGCTGGAGCCTACTCCATTTTCTGGAGTGGTAGAGCGGACGGATATAAGAGGGAATCGGGTGTGGATTTTGCTATAAGGCATCAATTCTTACTAGGCTGAAAAAAAACTTCCCTGTAGTGTGAGTGACCGGATCATGACTATGAGGTTACCTCTGGTAAATGGTCGTTATACAACTTTTTTTGTGTGTCTATGCACCCACTATGGATGCAACAGAAGATGAAAATGTTGCTTTCTACCTTGCTTTGTGCAGTGTAGTTAGACGCATTATCTTTGCTGATAAGATCTTCATTCTTGGAGATTTTAATGGTAGGGTGGGAAGAGATTTTCAAACCTAGGGCGTGCTAGGTAAACACGGAGTGGACAAGTGTAATAGCAATGAGCTGATGTTGTTGCAGTTTTGTTCAGAGATGGGTTTTAAAATCGGTAACACCGTCTCCAGCAGAAGGACCAATACAGGACGACCTGGATGCATCCGGGTTCCAAAAATGGCACTTGATAGACTATGTGTTAGTCAGAAAATTTGAGATGAATGATATATGCAGTGTTCGTGTCATGCGGCGTGCAGAGTGCTGGACCGACCATCGGTTGGTCTGTGCAAAAATGAGTTGTGTTGTGAAGCCCAATGTAAGGGAAGCTATCCCAAAGCGACTTAATGTTGCCCGTCGAAAGGACAATAGTGTGAAAGAGAAACTAGTTAAGGAGATGGAAGAGATTCATTGTGAAAATACTTGGCCTGCTTTTAAGGAATCTGTCGATGAGGTATGTGGGAGAGTATTAGGTTATTGTGAGCGTAAACATCAGGATTGGTTCAATGAGAATGATACTGAAATTCAGGTTCTGCTTGATTCAAAAGCCAGGGCATTGCACGCTTATCTCGGGGGTGTTTTGGCGGTTGGTGAGCAAGATCGATTGAGGGACAAGGAGCAGAGGAGGTTGCGTAAAATGCAGGATGAAGTGTGGAGACAGAAAGCTGAGGAAATAGAGCTCGCCTCGGATTCGAACAACACTAATATCTTATACAGCCTACTGCGCGCAGTTTACGAACCATCCAGATCACCTATCACTCCTCTGCGCTTGGAAGATGGCGAGGATCTTCTTTGAGACCCGACCGACATTCTTCATAAATGAAGGGACCATTTCGATGACCTCCTGAACAGGAGTTTGTTAGATCGATTCCTAGCAACCCGGTCAAGGATATCTTGGCAGAGGTTCTTTTACTCCAAGAGGTTGAAACAGCTGTCTATAAGCTAAACAATGGAAAGTCTCCTGACCCGAATCGTTTGCATGCGGAGATCTTTAAATGTTCTGGACCCAAGATGATGCAATGCTTAGCGGAATTGTTGCAGACTGCTTGGCGAGATGAGTGTATTCCGCAGGATTGGCGGGACCCCTTGATGGTAGTAATATACAAGGGGAAGGGTAGCAGAGAAAAATGTGGAAACTATCGAGGCATCTCTTTGCTGTTTGTAGTCGGTAAGGTGCGCTGTAGAATCATGCTAGACAGAATGCTGGAGCATATTGCTGATGATGCTTTGCTTGAGTCGCAGCGTGGTTTCAGAAGATGTCGAGGGACAGTGGATATGATTTTTACAGCCAGGCAACTGCAGGAGAAATGTACAAAACAGCAAAAGGGAGGGTATCAGGTGTTCATCGATTTAACTAAGGCATTTGATACAGTCAATAGGGATGCTTTGTAGATTTTGAAAAGGCTTGGCTGTCCTGACAAGTTTGTAATCATCTTAAAGCTCTTCTACGATGATATGAAGGCTGTGATCAACGTTGGAAGAAATCTGGCTGATCCTATCTAGGTAGAAAATGGTCTTCAGCAGGGAGACATTCCAGCACCAACACTCTTTGCGTTGTATTTCACCATGGTCTTTCGGGCGGCATTTGGGAGGGAGGTGCTCTGATGGTGTCTATATTCGTTACCGAACTACTGGGTGGTTGTTCAACATTAGGCGCTTAAATTCAAGTACAAAGGTTCTCACCAACACGATTCGTGACTTTCTATATGCGGATGACTGTGATCTGGTGGCTCATACGGTGACTGATATGCAGCATCTTGTGGACCCTTTTGCGGTTGCCTGACCATCTATCTGAAAAACTGTCTTAATGTATCAGCCTGCTCCGGGCATGCCATACTATGAACCATCAGTTTATATCTGTGGGTCAAGGATAGCGGTTGTCTCTAAGTTTGTATACTGAGTATGTCTGGTGCCCTGTATTATGAGGTATCGTTACGGATCAGCAAGGCAAGTGGTGCCTTTAGAAAGTTGGATGGGCGTTTGTGGGGACATCATGGGATCTTGCTGCCAACTAAGATTAAGGTTTATGCCGCATGCGTTCTCTCTACTCTTCTCTATGGTTGTGAAACTTGGACAACATACAGGGAGCATTTGAGACGTCTCGAGTGGTTTCACCAGATGTGCCTACGGCGAATCTTAGGTGTGGGTTGGCAGACGTATGCCAATGATGTGGAGATGCTTGATCGAACCCAATGCCTTAACATTGAGGCTCACGTTATTAAGCATAGACTGAGATGGAGTGGGCATGTGGTGAGGATGTTAGGCAGTCGACTTCCCAAATAACTCCTTTATGGCGAGCTCGTTGAGGGAAGATGTCTGGCTCAAAAGCCTAAATTGAGATTTAAGGATTGTTTAAGATCAACCTAAAAAAATGTGAGATTGATGAAAGAACCTGGGAGAGTCTTGCTTTGGATCGCGGAGGGTGGAGAAGGACATTGCGGAGAGGTGTGGGCAAGTTTGAGGTGGATCGAACCCAGTATGAGCGTCTGAAGCGCGATATTTAGAAAGGAAGAGTGAAAAGAGCCGAGGATGGGAGGGGGACAAAATTTTCCTCCTTCGCGGTACGGGTTCGAGCCTGGCTTCCTTCTATCACTTTTTATTTTGTTCAACATACACCTCCAAACACCAAGGCAACGCCGGGCACCCACACTACTCTATAATATAAATATCACATGTCTGTGTTATTATATGTATGTATGTATCTATGTAGGTAGGTACGTAGGCATATATGTATTTATGTATGTGTATGCCAAAAACTTTCGACAGAGGCGACAGATTTTCACTTAATCAAGATCATTTTGAAGCTGGACATTTAATTGTTTGACCCTCAACTGGGAACTTTCTACAGGGAGGGGTCGCTATTTACAACGATATTTTCGATTGGCTAGCCTTAATTTAAAACATACGTTAATTCTGGTTTAGCGATGGGCGAGACAGCAAAGCTGTCAGGTTTTTTTTTTCACTTTCTTCTCCACCTTCGCGATACGGGTTCAAGCCTGTCTGCCTGGTATCATTTTTCTTTTGTTTTCTCAACACACACCTGGAAAAACGCGGGAACGGCCGGGCACCCGGAAAAGTTTTAGATAAGAGAGAAATGTGTAACCTTATATATTAACTAAACAACTATTGGCCGTCTAGAGCGTCAAGTAGATGTTTGAAATAAATGCATATTAATAAGTCGATAAGCTAAACAATATGTGTAGTATTTTTTACTGTCCGTTAGTAGCGCGACAAAATCTAGAATTTCTGATATATTCAGTGTTAGTATATTTCTGGAAGAATCTACATATGTTATATACTATGTATGTATGTATGTCTGTAAGTATGTGTGTGTGTATATATATATATATTATATATTGATATATATATCATGAATATTCTATATGTGTTTATATGTATTTATATATATATATTCTATATATATATGTATATATTCTCTCTATATATATTATCTATATATTCATATATATAATCACATACTCATAGATATATATATGTTTATACATATATATTCATAAATTTGTATATATATATTCATATATATATATATATTTATATATGTACATATATGTATACATTCACATATATGAATATATATTCATATATATATATATGAATATATATATATATATATATATATTCATATATATATGTATTCCTATATATATTCGGCCCTGTCGGTGGGGCATTAGAATACACTGACTGCAGAGCGTAAAATTCCCTCAATGGGGGTCCTTGATATGACCCTAAACTATATCCAGTGGTGAGGCCCCAGCTTGTGGGCTTTGGGGAGTGTGGAACCACTCTTTAATTACCATTGCTCCCAGGTCCACTCTGACATAGAGTGGTAGTACCTGTTAGGGTCTCAACTATGGGTTGAATAGAAACCGAGTGAAAACAACAAATATGTTTTATTAAAAAAATTTTCTTCAAAATCTTGGGATTCGGCATTAAATAACCCAAAATGGGTTGATATGCCGTAAAACAAAAAACAACCAACCAACAAAACCCTATATATATTCAAATATATTTATTCATATATATATATATATATATATATATATATATATATATATATATATATAAATATACATTTACATATACACACATATATATATAGCTATATATATATATATATATATATATATATATATATATATATATATATATACAGTGATGATCATATTTATTGGCACGGTAAAATAAAAGTTAAATTTTGTCTAATAAATTCTAAAAAAGGGATTAAATTAAAGAAAATAACAAAGTATATTATGTATTTTTAACTGGCCTTTCCGATGCAGCAATCGGATTTTAGAAAAAAATAAATAACAAAGGAACAACAAACATAATTGCAAAAAACCCTTGTTCAAAATTATTGGCACGATATATTTAATAATCAATTGTATAGCCTTTGGCCTTGATTACCTTCCTCAGTCGCTTTTCATAGTTTACAACCGAGTTGTTGCACTCTTCAGTAGTAATTTTTGCCCACTCTTCCTGACAATAATCCTCCAATTGAATAAGATTCTTAGGCTTCCTTTGCATTACCCTCAATTTTAATGTTCTCCATAAATTTTCAATTGGATTAAGGTATGGGCTTTGTGATGGCCACTCCAAAACATTAATATGATTGTCCTGAAGCCATTTCTTAGTCAGTTTAGCCGAATGCTTTGGGTCATTATCTTGCATGAACCACCAACGACGACCAAGTGAGAGCGCTTTAGCAGAGTCTTTCAGGTTTTCATCCAATATTTTAACATAATCTTCCTTTTTTATGCTACCTGTGACCTTAACAAGTCGCCCTGGTCCAGAGGCAGCAAAGGATCCCCAAAACATCAAACTGCCTCCACCGTGTTTCACTGTGGGTATGGTGTTCTTAGGCAGGAAAGCTTCGCCAGATTTTCTGTAAATATAAGACACTTTATTATGGCCAAATAACTCTATTTTCGTTTCGTCAGTCCATAGAACACGTTTCCAGAATGCAACATCTTTATCAATATGACGTTTTGCAAAGGCTAGCCTTGCTTTCAGGTGCATAGGCTTCAATAAGGGAGTCTTTCTCGGACGACATGCTTTTAAACCAGCTCTCTTCAAAACTCTACCAACTGTATGTCGAGATACATTCACTCCAGAGGTGCTCTGTTCATCAACAATCTCCCCAACAGAGATCCTTGGGTTTTGTTTTACTTGTCGAACAATTTTCCGTTCATCTCTTGGGGAAAGAATCCTTTTTCTCCCTCTACCCTCTAAACTCATAACGTGGCCTTGCGATTTGAACTTGTTTATTATGGCTCTAACAGTGGATTTGGGAAGGTTTAGCTTCTTTGAAATCTTATCATAGCCCTCCCCATTGGTATGGCATGCTACAACAAGCTTCCTGACGTCTTCGCTGTGTTCCTTAGTTTTAACCATGGCGATTGAAAATTATAATTTAGTCACTTATAATAGTTTAAATAAATCGCTATCTAAAAATTATCTGAAAAAAATTATTCACTGAATTAGCGTTAAACAAGCATAATATGACTATAAAAAAGTTCAGAAAGCACGTAAACCGGAAATTGATTGATATTATACTGATACTAAAAGAAAAACAAAGCTGTGCCAATAATTTTGAACAAGGGTTTTTTGCAATTATGTTTGTTGTTCCTTTGTTATTTATTTTTTCTAAAATCCGATTGCTGCATCGGAAAGGCCAGTTAAAAATACATAATATACTTTGTTATTTTCTTTAATTTAATCCCTTTTTTTAGAATTTATTAGACAAAATTTAACTTTTATTTTACCGTGCCAATAAATATGATCATCACTGTATATATATATATATATATATATATATATATATATATATATATATATATATATATATATATATATATATATATATATATATATTACGTTACGTTTTGAATGACTTCAATTCTTTACGAAAGTGCATTTTTTACCTAAATGCGAGTTGGGCACCAAATTGGTTAAAGGGAAAATCATCATTCCCAACACGCGTTATCGTAAATTATGGAATTGTATCATACAAGCAAAAACAAATAACATCTACGTAAATCGCGATATGTCGAACAGTCTTGCGAGGTGGATCGGCCGTAAGTGTTTAGGCGTCTTACCACGGTATCCCAATTTAAAATCACGCCAGGAGGGGTCATATACGACGAAACACCTGTCACTGGAGAATTATTAAAAAAAAAAAAACATGTGTGTATATATATATATATATATATATATATATATATATATATATATATATATATATATAACGGAATATCAATCAGGTGCGCTGGAAAGCCAAATCACAACGGAATATTATTTAAATAAACAAATATCTTAGTTGCTTGAAATTCATTATTTACATATATTTCGGAGTAAAACCCCATCTTCAGTATGTTGCACGTTTTATTCATATTTTTCTTGTTCTTTCTTGTTATGTTGTAAAGTTGAAGATAAAAGTCAAAATACAACCGCTGAGAGACAACGTAATATACACAACAAACAGACCTTTTTAACTGACTTTTCTTTTCAGTATATTTTTCATTAAGGCAGACATTGTTAAAAGCAACAGAAAGCTTCTCTTTATTTATATATTTTTTTAATTTTTTTAATTTTTCGTGTTATCTTTTTTGTATATACATCGAACTAATACATGTATGGTCCAAGCATTTTTCTTCTCAAGGTGTCTGCGGATTTAACATTTCGTGAAAGTGGCTTCATATCATAAGGTATGAGCGTTAGTCTTGGTAAATAATTATGGGAAGATTTATTTAAATAGTAGTTGTGGTGCGAGCGAAAGTCATGACTGCTGACAGTGTGGGGACTTGGGTGTGGTAGGGAAAAGTTTATATATTTTTATATATATATATATATATATATATATATATATATATGTGTGTGTGTGTGTGTGTGAGCGTGTGCGTGTGTGCATGTGTGTGCGTGTGTGCATGTGTGTGTGTGATATTGTATGGCTATTTGAATAGATATGACGAAAAATGATCTGCACAATTTACATCGTACAATTAATTTACAACATTGTTATGGACAAAGAAGGCTTTTGTTAAAGTTGTTCAAATTTCTTACAAATTTTCACCCTTCTTGACACTTTCGTATTGCATTACAGTCAGTGACGATGCATACAGTCAGTGACGATGCATACAGTCAGTGACGATGCATTAAACAGATTCAGAGTAATAAATACTCTTTCGATACACATACATACTAAAGCAACGGAAATAATAATGTAATTATACAGACACACATGTTATTTTATTGTTTATTAATATATATATGTATATATATATATATATATATATATATATATATATATATATATATATATATATATATATATATGATATACAGAGAAACGTACAGAGTTAAAAGCTGTGCGGGGGATGGATATAAGGTGGATATACGTGCACATAGAACGATAAAAACATTGGATTGAAGAACAAAAGTTCATTCTTTCTAACTGATAATGTGGTTATGCTGGAATTTATAATGTCTGCTATTGTGGGTTAAATTGAATTACGAATGCGAAATGCAAGATTGTTAACAAGAATACATCGATATTCCTTGTCAGATGAATTAAATGCGATTTCTTCCATCAGATCACTTTCAAGTAATATACACAACAAAAGGAAATGTGTTTCTGTTTATATTTTTGTTGGTCTTTACAGCTCCAAACATTATCCTTTTTTATCTGAGAACAAAGTGAGGTATCACTGCTAATACAACCACTGGACTTAGTTACTTTTTTCTAAAATGTTCGTCCAATGTGAACTGCATCATTTTAAGGAGGCAGAAATCGCTCTAAAGAGAATCATGTGCACAATGCTAATATTGGCAATTAAATAGCAACTTATACACAGAAAAAGACAAACTCGAAAATGTGTGTCACGTGAGCGGCCCCAAGCAAGAACACTATTAAATGAACAATGGTTGATTTAAAGTCGAATCAACAATTACATTATTTGAGATAATATTTAGCTGATCGTGAAATCGGTAAAGCAATTTTCCAGGGATTCTTAACTATTATTTAGCGTAATTAAATGCGCTAGTATACATTTGGAAATATGTACCGAGAAAATAAATAATTATTATTTAGCAGGAGTTTAAAAAAAGTATAAGAGAAGAAAATAGTACTTTATTTATATACGGAGAACACACAAAAAGCCAAGAATATATATTCTTTCTGTGAACAGAAACTGTCAATTGGGCTAAGGTATAAAATAGGTGAATACAATTATTCGTCGAAGAGAAATAATAAATTAAACAGACGTTAAGGTACTAAACATGGCAGGCTACCAACTGAGTGTTTCGCTAATGTAGCCGGTGACCAATCAAAAGTATTATGGCCACGACGTCCAGATAATGCTGGTAATTTTGGTAAATGAAGTGGTGCAAAGAGCGAATTTAACAGTCAGTTAAAATCAGAAATTATTTAAGTCCGTAGTTAAGCGTCCCATCGCCGCTCCGGTAAAGAGTTTTGTTTTCCTGAATCAAGTCGTTTCACATTGACTATCTACTAAGTTACTAATGAAATAACAACCCAGCATACAAGAAAACAAGACACTTGATCATTTACCTTCTAAACCCTGTATATAAGAAGAACATATTATCTTAAACGCAAAACAAGTACGTTATTGTTTTTTAGTTGTTTAAACTATTATTGATTTCATCGTTTTCTCAAGTTATTTTTGAAAAGTTTGCAAGCATTTATCACCTTCCAGACACTATGCTCACAAACAATATCGAATATCCTACTTAACTAAATAAAGCACAGCATAAAGGATGAACTGTCTTACGAACAAAGAGGGAATACATCATTTCAGTTCGTCATCATCGCTACGATAAAAAAATAGGTGAGGGCACAAGGTCGACCCATGTCGAAGTTACCAATCGGGAAAGAAAGCCACACGCCGAAGCACAAACACAGCGATATCTCCTTGCCAGAAGTATAGCACGGAAGAACGGATAAAAAAATATAAAATTGTCCGATGAATTCAGGAGGCACGCATTTCCCTAATCAAAGTACCTAAAAACGATCCGTAACTCGTACAATCCCTGTCAAGTTGTGTGTACTTAAAAACATCAGATGAACGACTAGTATTGACTAACTAGCTGTCTGACCGGCTTTACCTACTTGTACATTACGCTTAAATATATTATAATTTATGAAGATTGAGCATTATTACACAATCAATCCTCTGTTGAATATTATATATTACGAGGAACAATTTTCCTGGTAGACTAATTCGCAAAAATAATATTAAAAAAATAAATAATGATAATAATGCCGTTCATCAAATTCCCTCTATGTCTGTTTACAATATAACGTCAGCTGATATTTGAGCCTGACATCGAATGCCATGGAAAAGTCATTCTGATAAATGTTTAGTTTTAAAATATGGAAAATAAATGATTTTAAATGGTACCATTTTTTGTCGTAAACTGAACTCATTAATATTTTTTTTTTTTAATTTTTTTTAGTGTGTAAAAACAATATAAATTTGGAAATTAAAGGAAAACCAAGTTTTGCCCGTTAAAATTATACGTGTCGTCAGATAATTTGATTTTTACTGCGTTTGGTATAAGTATTATTTTTGCTGTTGTTGCTGTTTTGTAATTTTCGAATTTTTACTTTTTTACATTTTTATTAAATGGATAAATACTGTTTAAGGAATGAGATTGCTTGGATCGTATTTAATCTATAGAGGCTGCATCGCCTGACCCCAAATACAATGCACTTGGAAAAATCGATATTATAGAGAGTTTAGGAATGGTTCGTCGCCGCAGGGATCGATGCTTGGACATTTCTTATTCCTGATATTCATAAATGACGTCCCTGATGAAATTGTCTCTGAAATATATATATTGCAGATGACACCATGCTCTATGGTAGGCATGAGTGAAAAACGAAAGGACACATATCTTAGGCAATGGCGAAAACCGTAGAGGAAGGTATGAAGCCTGTATGGAATGGGGACAAAAATTGATTGTAACATTCAATGTTGCCAAATCTAAGTTTCTTTTCTTTAATAATTGCAATAGACCTTCTAAAGCACCAATAGCCATATCTAATGATACAATACCTGAAAATATTTCGTTTAACGTCCACAGGTAACATGAGCTGGAAGAGATACATCGGAGTCATTGCCGAGGCTGCTGCTAAAAAGGTGTACATATACAGAGTATTGTTGTCGCATTTGGGCTGGTGCATCTGTTACTAGTCTCTCGTCCCTGACAGGGTTCAGAAGAGAGTCGCCAACCTAATAGGTCACGAACTGACAACAAGGCTCCAACCACTCTCCATCGACGAAATGTTTCATCTCTCTGCCTGTATTACAAGTATTTTAATGGTATATGCTCCGACGAACTTCATGTCTTTGTACCCCTTCAAGGTAAATAACCACGAAAAACCCTCAGCAAAATCTCACCTCTACATGCCAGACAGCCTTCTGCTCTAATAGTTTTTTTTTTCCTCCAAAACTGCTGGATTTGAGATTCGCTTCCGGGTTTCTTCTTCCCCACTGTAGAGACATACAGAAGTTCAAATGTATTATAAACATACATCTTGCTGCTCAACTGCCGTCATTGTATCCTTTTAATTTCGTCCCAGACAGTAGGCCCATACACGAAAGTTTCACCGTGCCTTGTTTGGGATAAAATGCTACAAAAATCAAATAGTCAATAAATAATTTATACAAAATGCAATAAATACTAATTTTCTCTTTACCTGACTAAGTTTAGTTTATGTTTAAAAGTATTACTCTTATTTTTATCCTTAAGAGAGAAAGACTATTTTAATTTGTTCTATTTTCGATACTGATCAGATGAGTTACTGTATAAGACATATCTGAGAACACTTAATATAAAGAACACGTCATATACATTACATTTTTGTGTGATCTTTGCAATAAATTAGGCTTAGCCGTTTCAGAACCTATGTGAGAGAAACTCACACAAAACCATATTTATATAATAATAGAGATAAATTAAGGTATATATATATATATATATATATATATATATATATATATATATATATATCAACAATAGTAATTGGTAAAAACCCGAAGAAATTGCTCAATACTATTGCAGAGCAAATATATATTTTTTCTATTACCATTTAATCTGCTTAGTTACACGTGTTGGTTACCGAATCTTATCAGCAAGACAGTAACTTCGTCAGACTTAAAGAGAAATGGTTATTATGTTTCGAAAAACGATATTAGAAGAAGCAAGAAAAAAGGGGGGATTTAAATTCTGATTCGACAACATTTAAGTTTTAAGGTTTAATAATTAAATAAACATTGAGAAGAGATGAGGTGAATTTTAAAACTGCCACAGATAGGAGTAGAGGGAAGGGAAGAGAGAGGAAGAAGTCGAAAAGAAGGAAAGGGTGTAAAATGCGCAAGAGTTGGGAGGCGGGGTTAGGGGAGAGAAAGACAGAGATAAGGACTAAAAGGAAAAAGTGAAATACAAACAGTAAAGGGGCGGAATGTCGAACTGTCGGTGTTTGTTGCTAGAGAGATGTCATATGGACTTTGACACGTTAAAGATTTCTGCGGATTAGGGGAGGACGTTGTTCTCAATAAGATGCGTCCTCTCAACGTAAGGTTAGTTACATCCAACTTAAATAGGTAAATGAACCTAACGCGCATATATTATACTGTTATACACACTACCTCAAAAATGACAGAAAATATAATTCGCAAGTTATCGAACTAGCTATTAATTTAGATATTTTGCTAAAATATTCACATAAAAATCATATAATTACGTTATTAAGTTCTATGTATAATTTATTATATTATTTCTGTTGATTAGCAAATACATAAGCAGTCTTTCATTGCTTTTTTACATACAACCAAGTTTATGGTTGTTTACGGACATGCTATGCTTGTTTTCACGTACAAATAAACAAGCACACACTGCGATTTGTTATAGATTAGATGATCCAGACACTCATATAATATATGAAGGATGAGAAATAAAAATGATATATAAATTTATTAGATCATCAGAACAATAAAAGAAACATTATGGTGAAATTCAAGAAAAAACATTTAGACCATTGCATTTCGAACCATTATGCTTCTCAATTGAAGACGAGAGAGGCCAAAATTATACAAAGTGTATATAAAGAAAAAAATGGCTTAATGTCATTAAGATATATAAGGATGAATCGGAAACGTAGTATATATATATATATATATATATATATATATATATATATATATATATATATATATATATATATATATATAAGTGTGTGTTTTATAAATCGCACATCACATTACCAGTGCAGAAACAGTTATGATCTACAAAGGCCGTGCAACGATAAATATTTCATTTTTTGTGAAAAAAAGCAAACACTGATTAGAAAAAGTCTGCAGATTAATTCAGTGTAGAGATTAGTTGCAAAAAGGTTTTAATTTGATGGACTACTGAATCAAACAGATGAAATAGGCATGAACCGTAGGCAGGTCAAATGCTTTTTTTCTTTGATAAATATGATAATAATTTAGTGAATTTATCATAGGTATAACTTAATGTTACCTAAATTAAATGAGTTCCTTTCAGGTAATTAAAAAATAAATTAATAAAACTAAAGGAGATGGAAGTGCCGTATGGTTTTAAGAATTCAGTAAAATGTGAGTTTAGTTGGTACTTTAAATATTTATGAAAATAATAAGTTTGATATCCAATATTTTGATACAGGATAATTTTTTATAAATATGTTTAAAAGCATTAAAATAATATAGTTTCGATGATGTGCTTTTTAGTGCATGTAGTTTGAAGTTTAGTTTAAAATGATTATCTTTTATATTTTTAAAACTAAAAGTTTAGCAAATGTTCATTTATTCTTCTTATTATAAGAAAACAACAATATAGCTTTACTTACAAACTTTTATTGGCAATAAAATTCAGATAACTTGGCGTGTATTCAATGTATTCAATGTAGCACCTTTTAGCCTCAATCACTCCCGGGATACGTGTTCGGAACTAGGAGCATGCCTTTTCCACAAGCGCTGGCGAGAGCTCGGTGAGTATCCGGCGGATGGTGGCAATAATCTTTAGTGTTGTGGGCGGTCATGTTGGTGATGTTCTAGGCGTATGACCAAACGAAGTAGAAAAGTGAGTTCAGGTAGAGGAAGGAGGGTTGCCAGTGAGAGAAGGATACGTAGCACTCATTCTAAAGACAAGTCTAGGCCTCTTTGGACTTGTGGGCCGGCGCCGATCACTTCTGCCACACTCAGAGTGTGTCAGCGGCCACCTGATTGCACCAGGCAACCACCACACTATTTCACACATCCAGGTCCACTTTGGTGTTTACTTTCAAGCCGACTTCCAAGATGTGAGGTTGCATGATTTGACTCTCACTTAAAACTACGGCAACGACCATAACTGTGACAGGAAATGTTCCTTTCATCACTCTAAGCAAGTCCCTGTTATTCATGATAATCCAGCGATAAATTTTAAGGGGGGTCTTTCAATGATCCTATTATCATAACTCTGGTCGGTAGTACTTCGATCTCGCTCGTTGAACATTGTGTCACTTTCAGATATAATATAAAGCTCCTACCGTTCTTGGCCACAACTTGCCAATTAATACATTATCTGTACAAGAAATAAAAACTCTTTTTATTAAAGGAAAATGGAATCAGGTCGTCTTTTCTATGACGCTTATTTTACTGGTTTATTGTGTAAGTGCATCTTGCAACTTTAAATTAATGTCCGTATTTTAGTGAGTGTTATCTTATTTATGTATTGTTTGTTTTTTCAGATTACTTTCAGTTAATGTGCCTATGTTAGCTACTACTGTTAAGGTATGCGGCGATATTAATTGATATTAAATATTACACTAGTTTTACAAAGTTGTATTCGATAAAATCAAGATTTTATATGTGTGTCAATAAAAAAAAGACTATTTTGTTTTTGTTAACACAGTACAAATGATAGAATAATAAATGAAGACTATTTAACCAAGTAATATTATGCGGGGAAAGATAGAAATGAATGTGTTTATACTTATGCAAATTGTCCCCTGTATTATTTAAATATCAAATGTTTTATTTGCAGTAAATAATATGTGGGAATTGTTGATTTACACGTGTTAAGAAATTTGATGGACATAAATTTGAAGTTGGTTGCGGTCTAAAATAGTATGCGGATTGTGTAGATAATGAGATTAATGTTGGGATAGAGGTAGGTACGGTCTAACTTTAATAAAATAAATTAAATATTTAATTACCTGTACTTTCGGCTGTTACAATTTTATCTCTCAATTTTTTGTGGGGCTGATGTCAATTTTGACTGATTTCTTTCACAGTCCTCTTGAAATACGTTAGCGTCATAATGTGTGTTGTTCTATGTAGACGATATCTAATTATTTTTTGATTTATTTATTAAGGTTCTACTCACGCCTCAAGCACTTTTTTAAAGTGTTAATTCACAGTTCATATAATAAATATATTAAAACTTAATCAGCAAATATACATATATTTTTTTTTACATTTTCACCTCAAACAAGGCACATTGTCACTTTGGTGTAGGGGGTTACTATCAGAGAGATAAGCTAATAGGGTACTATATAGGGAGTTTGGCAGAAAGATATCGGTTCACGTTACACTTGAACTTCTGCATGTCAGTAAAGTTGGGGAAGCAGGGACCCGCAAAGGAATTGCAAATTCTAGCGGTTCTGGGGAAGAAACTGTCTTAAATATAGGGATCTCTACTGTGTAGGGGTGGGATCTAGCTGCTGCTCAGGTTTGTCGATGATATTTACGCCGTGGGGGCACAAGTGCTTGCAGTTCGTCAGAGCATTCATCATTAAAATACTTGTAGAACGGGCAGAGGGATGCAATATTTCATCGGTGGGAGAGAGGCTGAATCTTAGATGCCAGTTCAGAAACTATCTTTTGGACCTTGTCCAGGAGTGAAAGACAAGTAGCAGATGCACCAGCTCAAATATAAGAACAATACTTCATACATAGATGCAGGATACTTTCGGGCGTTAGTAGCTTTCTAGCACGGTATAGAGAGACTACCTTCTTCGCAGTGGTCCTGGCGATGCTCTCAATGAAATAGTTCCAACTCGTGTTTCCTGTGAACTTTAGGCCGAGGAGTTTAAAAGATGTACTTTCAGATAATTGCTATTGGTGGCAAAGAAAGTTTCTTGTAATTATTGAAGGAATGAAGTGTAGTTTTGGCAGCATTAAATGTGACCATCCATTTTTCTCCCCATTCCACTACAGGTTGGACGTCATCCTCTAGTGTTTCTGCCATTTTCTTAGATATGTGTTCATTTGTTTTCCTGTCGAGCCTGTTATAGAGCGTGGTGTCATCAGCATATATACCCATCTCACAGGCAATTTAGTCGGGGAGATCATTTATGAATTTAAAAAATAATAGAGGTCAAAGGATACACCCTTGAGGCACTCCCGCATCTATATCATATTGTTCAGATGTACGGCTGCCGAGGACAAGCTTGATTTTTCTCTTATCTTAGAAGGATTTAATTATGTTAAGTATTCGTCCAGTGATAAAATATGATCTGATTTTCCTGAGAAGATATTCATGCCATACCCTGTCAAAAGCCTTAGATATATCTGAAGCTACCGCTCTACCCTCCCCTGCTTTGTCCAGTGAATGGTATATACTTTCAGAGATTACAGTTAGGATACCCGCTGTGGAACGGGCTTGCCTGAATCAATATTGTTATTCGGTAAAAAGCTTAGTATATGTAAGGTGATGGACTAGAGCTTGGTTGATTATGGACTCAAATATTTGGCGAAAAGTGGGAAGAGGCTAATGGGGCGATAATTTAATAGATAAGTCCTTTCGCGTGAATTCTTGAAAACTGGTACCACGGAAAGCAAGATTCACTAAGGCATTTTTTGAAAATTGTGAAAGAACTGGAGCTACTTCGGCAGAGCATTTTTTTTTAATAGCACAGGCGGGATGAGATCAGGTCCAAATGTTTTTGAAGTGTCTAGGTTATATGATAGCATGGACCTAAGAAGGGGAGATTTTCATATCGTCTAGCGTGGTGTCTGTCAGCAAAGGAAAATCAGGGAGGGGATGGTTAGCAGGGTCCAGTGTGGAGTTGGAGGAAAACCGATTTGCAAGCATATATTTATATATCGTTAATAAATTAATATATATATATATATATATATATATATATATATATATATATATATATATATATATATATATATATATATATATATATATATATATATATTCAACGCACTGCCGCCCTTATCAAACGAGAAGAATAAGCCAGGGATACACCTTACTTAGGTATATATATATATATATATATATATATATATATATATATATATATATATATATATATATGTATATATATATATATTGTGGTCAGGTCATGTCATATGCTACTGGTACCATGTAACCCAGTACTACCTGCCTCATGGTCGGGTCACCGGCGACTAAACTGGTTCCCCCACCAGACTTGTTTGGTGAGGAGGGCGGCTAGTCTCCCTGAAGGATTAAAAACAAGACCTTCCAAAGGGCGAATTAACTCTTTTTCTGGGTCAACGGCCAACTAGCACCGTGTATATTTGTGTGTGTGTATATGTGTATAGGGGTAGCGAGGGCTCCCGTTAGCCGTGGTGAAGGCAACCTTTCTAGGAGAAGCAAATCTCTGATTTAAAAAACCATAAATCGGAAGACCAGTACCCGCATTAAACTGGTCTGCAGTTTAATTTGTTGCTGGCTATCTTGCTCTTGTTTGTTGCTGGATCTCAACATTTAACCGAGAGAGAGACTTTGCTGTCGTACAAAGCTAAGACTCTGTAACATCATCTTTGTATAGATACTCCCTCAGGCATTTGGGTGCATGGACTTTAAGCCTCTGAGGGAGTGGCACTCGTCTGACAAGATGTTGCAATCATCATATATATATGTATATATATATATATATATATATATGAAGTAGCAGTAATTTTCCCCTTGCACATGTTTCGTTAAACAGCAGGATATGTTTCTCTTGCGATCCGTGTTTTCTATTTTTTCGGAACAAATATGTTACTAAATAAAATTCGCTAATTACTGATTCTATGCAATCTTTGATGCGATTTCTTTGACATTCTCTATGTGATAACATTTTTCACAAATATAATTATAATGAACCCACGTTATTTAACCTGTGACGTAGCATATGCATATTACTTACGGTCACAGACATAAGCACTAATCTGTTGAAATGAATACCTTTATATACCTCATTGTGAAGCAATTTTATTTTCTCGAATTTCATCTATCTAACTGATTTTTATCATTTTTTTTTTCAGTAGATAGGGTGTAGACCTGGTTTGGCAGACCCTTTACATGTTAGAATTTAAAAAGATAATATGATCCCGTTATTTACTCGGTTGCCGAGAATATCTATTAAAAAATGTAAAATATCAATTAACTTGGAGATTCTGTGTTTTGTACGTGTGTGAGCGTGCGTATATATGTGTGCTTAATGGGGTTACATTTATATATCAGAGAATGAAATTAAAAGTGTGATATAGAGGAAGTAAATGGGGTTGGGAAAAGGAAGTGAAGGCAGAGGGAAAGAAGAGAAAATCGAAAAATATAAATGATGTTTTGACCTTTAAAGCCTTTCATTAATATCTTGAAGTCGAGTTGATGTCGCGCTACGTGGCAAGTCCAAACAGCTCAAGCTGGTAGCGATCATCCAGCTCTTTTAACAAAAGATAATAGGAAATAAAAACGTTGACCTTCTATTCCTCGGCTAACCACATCGTATTGGAAACTACGATATAAAACAGATCATTTTGAAGGTCAATAGGCTTCCGTAACATAATTGCTTTTGTTGAGTTTTTCTATTCTCCTAATTTTGTTTTATTACATTCTATTCATTTTTCTTTTATTTTATCTTGATTTCACAGACTTAAAAGTCTAGACGGCGACCTTTATGATTTTGGTTATAAATATTAGTTTATTACATTTATCATTATTTTCAAAGATGTTTTTTGATTAACTAGTTATTATATTTCTACTTTCTTTCAGGTGTCCCCTAAATCTGACACATAACATATTTCGCTGAATTTGAACTCGCTCTCAGCACACATTTTATTGCATTTTTATTGTATTCTCTCACGCACGGCATTTTTAATTTAATGAAGAAGAAAATGATATTTGGGACATCTTTTTTTTTTTTAAATTTTGACGACAACTTTTAAAAAATTAAATGAATTGGAATACGTCTTTTAGCAAGCAATGCACCAATCCTGCTGACTCCACTTTCGCGATTTACCATGTCTTTCAGGAACTACTTTTATTATGAACTAGACTGAGTGCCCGCCGTTGCCCGGGTGTTTGGGGGTATTGGTTGAGCAAAAAAAAAAAAAGTGATAATAGGCGGGCAGGCTCGAACCCGTACCACGAAGTAGAAAAATAACGTAAAAAAACGTGACGTCTTTACCGTTGCATCCATCGCCAAATCGGAAGTAGCGAAGGTTTAAATTAAGGCTAGTCAATCGAAAAGAGATGATAACTTTCGAAAATATCGGCGAAAAAGCGACCGTTCCTCGTAAAATCTGCACAGTTGAGGATGAAGGAATTGATATTTTTAGCCAATTTTCGATATTTATCATCCGCAGAGTTGAGCTTCAAAACGATACTGATCCCGTGAGAATCCTTCACCTCTGTTGAAACTTTTAGGCAGACATGCTTATTGCAACGTCTTGTCAGGCGAGTTCCACTCCCTCAGGTACTTAAAGTCCATGAGCCTAAAAATGGCTTCCATCGCCACAGGACTATTTTAATAGACAAATGCCTGAAGGAGTATCTATACACAGATGATGTTACTGAATCATAGCTTTGTACGACAGTTAGGTATCTTTCTCGGTTCAAAATATTTAGATCCAGCAACCAGCAAGAGCAAAATAGCAAGCAACAAGTTAAACTGCAGACCAGCCTTATGCGGGTACTGGTCTCTCGCTTTATGTTTTTTTTTTTTTTAATCAGAGATTTGCTTCTCCTAGAAAGATTGCCTTTTCCACGGCTTACGGGAACCCTGCTTCTCCAATACACACATACTTACACACAAACACACAGTGCTAGTTGGCCGTTGACCCCGAAAAAGTGTTCATTCCCCCTTTGGAAGGTCTTGTTTTTAATCCTTCATGGAGACTAGTCACCCTCCTTACTAAACAAGTCTGGTGGGGGAACCAGTTTAGTCGCCGGTGATCCGACCATGAGGCAGGTAGTACTGGTTTACATGGTACCAGTAGCATATGACTTGATCTGACATATTTAGGCAGACACACACACACACACATACATACATACATACATACATACATACATGCATGCATGCATGCATACATACATCCATAAATTTAAACAGGTCGGTGAGATTTATATTATAGAAACTAGCGGAGATAACCAGAATTTCGCGGGTGTAATGTGGTGTGGGGGTGGGGTACCCAGAACAATAATAAAATAGAAAATAAAGAATAAGTGGACGAAATATCCCTGTTGAAATGTTCCAACTTTTTTTTAAAATCAGAAAAAAAAAAAAAAACAGAAAAATAAACAGCGAACGTGGTGGAAAATAAAGCATCAGTGAACGAAAACAAATGGCACAAATAACTCTGTTTTTATATTAACACTTTTTTTAAAAAGTGTGTATGTTGGCGCGAACGTTCAACCTTTAGACAACGACACTGTCACAATAACCACAACTCTACGGTCGCGTGAGCGAACACAGTTGTTTTTTTTTTTTTTTCTGTGTAAACTCATTCAAGAAAAAAACAGTTTTCACGCATGCGTGTTTTGGCGAAAATTGTCATGAAGGAACGTTTTTTCCTACCCTCCCTCATTGCGAACGCCTATTTCTATAGGACATACTTGACCGTTTCCCCCCTAATTTTAACATATTATTCGACCACGACCGCGCCCTTTCTGACGGTACCAGTTTTGACCTGGTCCGATGCCGCTGAGAAAGTTTTAGGCAGACACACATGCATACATACATACTTACATAAATTTAAACAGATAGGTAAGATTTATATTATAGATGGACTACCACACAGATACTAAACGCTTGTCTACGCAAGTATAAGGTAAGTGTCAGCGGTTGTGTGCGTAGTTTCATAAACCCATCCATGTGAAAAAATTGTCACCCCACTAATAAACATGTGGTCAATCGTGTATCTCAAAAGGTTTCATTTCCCAGGGTAGGCCCGATCCCACGCTTGGTTTTAATAAAAGCAAATATGTTATCGAAAAAAAAGATAACGATTTTAGTATTTAAAAAATATACGTTGACCTTAAATTTGAGAAGTTGCAATCGCATGTCATATCTAGTATTTTAATCACATATACATTTTAGAACTTTTTCTTCAAAATACTTTCCCCAAATTTGGACTATTTGGCACATGACTGTTTGACAAGTTAATTTTATAGTGCAGCAGCAAAATGGGGATACATTGCAAATAGAAAAAATACGCAATAAAACAAAGCTTGAATTTGCAGAGACTTCACAATCACAATAACAGCAGTTCTCGACATTAGATTTTTTCTGTAATGGCTACCGTCATAGACGACGATCTCAAGAGGAACACAAAATGAATCACATTTGGCAACTGCATCCTAGTCTGTAAAGACCAGTGCCTTCATGATGACAGGCTTCATAGAATCGGCCGTCTTTTGGCATGTTTGTTGATATTGGCCTCGATCACATCTGAGGCGAAATAGTAATGAGCTTTTCAATCAAGTTAAGAGGGTAGCAACATGTTCGGCAAACTGTAGTTAGATAAGTTTAAGCTTGTATGCGTAAGATTAGTCCTAGCATCTTGTAGCGGTCTCGTTCATCCTTGTCACTCCTGTCGTATTACGAAATTTACTCTCAGAATCTGTTGAAAGGAGACCAGAGGGCTTACGCTTCTCTCGCTTAAGGTGGTTACATGGACGATGGATGAGGAGGAAAACTTTACAAAGCGAACATACTCAATTTCCGTACGTTGTGAAAATCCATCGCCTCTGTCGAAAGTTTTAGGCAGACAAACATACGCACATACATACATACAATTGAACAGACAGGTGAGATTTATATCATAGATTATATTGGACGCAATATATATTAATGATTTTAAAAGTTTTTAAAAAAGCCTCGTGTGCCCCTACTGAGAATCGAAACCAACCCGTTCAGTTCACAATTTATTTGTTGCCTCTGCTTTCAATGGCCGGGCTATGAAGACATGTTTACTGCAAGGCTGAAAAGTAAAACATGAACCAATAGCTAATAGTTGTGCATTCGCAATGCCGGCATTCTATCTTTACCTGAAATCATGTTTTTTTATTAATTTTCACACTTTTGCAACGATTTTTTTCCGGGCTAAAACCCAAATATAAATTCCCGTTTCAATTCAAATACCTTATATATTAAGTTTTGAGTCTGTAGACTAAAAACATTAGGAGGGGTTTGGTAGGCAAAATTTTTATATTAACGTATACGTTAATATATATGGAAACAGTTTTGTGTTTACTATAATCTTTTTACGCAAATATTATGCAAGTATAAATTATGTAGAATATCTGACTCAATATAATTGCACGTAATAGTAAACTAAAGATTATCATCCCATTAGAAAACCGAAGCAACTAATAGGGAATTAATTAAAATGAATGTTTAAAAGAATATGCAAATTAGCTAGGTCTTTTGCTAGTGAATGCAATTCCACGACCCAAATATAAACAAGTTGTATTTTCTTTATAAATAAAATAGAAAAAAGGGGTTTTATTATGCATATCAATACACACACACACACAAAACGAATTTATAGGAGTATATATATATATATATGTGTGTGTGTGTGTGTGTGTGTGAGTGCAACATACTACCTTGCTCCACGTATGTATCGAACACTGTTGAAGTAAATACTGAAAGTGTACGCGTAAAATTATCTTGGTGTATTAATTTATGTGATTAAATAATATATATATATATATATATATATATATATATATATATACACGCATAATCACGTTGACACACCGGTTATCGCCAAATCACTGAGATTAAGGAACGATGAGCCTGACGATTACAAGACAGGTGATTATTTAGGAATGCTAGTCGCTGTATGGACCACGTCAGCACGTAAATATGAGAATTTTCTATTTGAGGGCACGTTTAATCCACTGGGAGATACGCAGCCTCAGTCTTCGTTTAGACATGTATCCAGAAGACGAAAAAGTTCGACGTTAAAGCCTAATGGCAAACGGTGTCTCTATCTAGTTGCTGCCATTGCGCCGACTGAGATTAGCACTAACTGTATTAAAAAAGTGTTGTTGGTTCTGCACAGTTTTCGCTAACGAAAATAAAACGTGCGGAGCTTGAAATAACTTATATATATATATATATATATATATATATATATATATATATATATATATATATATATATATATACGAGGGGTGTATGAACATTTTAAGCCTCGTGTAGAAGAAGCGTTGATGCATGGTCAAACCCATGATTTTTTGTAGATATAGATCTTTGTATGCATTCTTGTCATTTTTGGAAACTCTATCATGTTTCTTATTATTTTTTTTTCAGATTTTTGAAGCGCGAGTTAAGAATTTAGTGAAAAATGGAGAAAACAGAAAATCGTGTAGTCATC
The DNA here is from genome assembly GCF_053919585.1 of Euprymna scolopes. NCBI lineage: Eukaryota > Metazoa > Mollusca > Cephalopoda > Sepiida > Sepiolidae > Euprymna > Euprymna scolopes. The sequence continues at coordinate 89,613,524 of NC_136497.1, forward strand.
AAGTACTTGCATTTGAAAGGCATGACTGCTTCAGAAATTCATGAAGACATAGTGAGAACATTAGCAAAGAGTGTCCCAGCATATGCGGCAGTGACACGTTGGATCAGAGAATTCAAGACAATTCGAGACAGCATTGACGTTGACAAAAGGTCAGGAAGACCCCCAACTGCAACAACCAAGGAAAACCTTAACCTTGCCTTGCAGATGGTCATGGGAGATCGTAGAATATCATAGTGTCAGATAGCAGAGAGACTTGGGATATCCATTGAACGAGCAGACAAAATTTTGACAAAAGAACTGGGAATCTCTAAGGTTTCTGCAAGATGGGCCCCTCGTCTTTTGACAGCTGAACAGAAACGCACTAGGTGTACTGTGTCCAAGAGCAATCTTGAACTGGTTGAAGCTGATTAAGACAATTTCCTTGCTCGATTCATCACTATGGATAAAAGCTGGGTGCATCACTTCCAACTCGAAACCAAAGTACAATCAAAGCAGTGGAAGCACACGTCATCTCCGACCCCCAAAAAGGCCAAGGTCGTTCCTACAGCTGGCAAGTTAATCGCCTCGGTTTTCTGGGATTTCCAGGGTGTCATATTGATCGAATACCCTGAGAAGGGCGACCCAGTGACCAGACAGTATTATTCTGGACAACTGAAGCGCCTACGGGAAACAATCAAAGAAAAAAGGCCAGGAATGCTCACAAGAGGAGTCATCTTCCACCACGATAATGCACCAGCCCACACTTCAGTCGTTGCCATGGCAACGATTCATCATTTTCAGGTTATTTAATGCTGAATCCAAAGATTTTGAATAATTTTTTTTAATAGAATATATTTGTTGTTTTCAAGTCGCTTTCTATTTAACCCATAGTGGGGACCCTAACAGGTACTACCACTCCAGGTCTGAGTGGACCTGGGAGCAATGGCAATTAAAGGGTTGTCCACACTCCCCATAGCCCGCAAGCTGGGGCCTCACCACTGGACATAGTTTAAGGTCATATCCAGGACCATATGGGATGTGGCTGGGTGGGTAGTTGTAAGGCTATAGTAATAGATTTCAGAATACCAATATATACTAGATAATATGTAGAATTCTAGGGTGTCTTTGTTATTAGATAACGGTAGGGGTTGGGGTATAAGGCAGAGGTAAAGAGATAGGGTAGCAAAAATGTTCTTTTGTCGTTTTATACCCTCTCATATCTTTGCTACCTTATCCTTTTACCGCTGCCTTATACCCCAATCCCCTTCTTTTATTCCAGATATACTTCTAAAAATAGTTTCAGGATTATAGTTTGCGTGAAAGGCATAAAAAGAAGTTATTTTTTTAATATATTTTATTTTGATATTCCGCGCAGTAATTTGATTTTTGTCAAAAATTAAACGAAATATTTTTATCGAAGAAAGAGTAGGAGTCTGATCGAAATATTAAAATAAAATATAATGAATAAAAACGACAGCATTGTTTTTATGCTTGTTACTCTACCTAACATATTGAAAGTATACGTAACAAGTTTTATTTACTGATAATAAGATAAGATTACTTGTTAAACCACTATAGTAACGTATAATGTTAGGGAAGTGTATTATTTTGGCAAACGTATATGTTCGTAGATAAACCTAAAAAAATCAAACGTGGCTCTGCCTCTGAATGTAATATCGGCATTACCGACGCTATCCTAAGTAATCTAGGATTTTTGTCGATATTACTGTATGGATAAGCAATGTTACAATGTTTTTAAATCTTGTTTTTGTAGCCGCCGCAATAAATTTGTCGACATTCCTCTTGAATCTCCAGACATTATATAAATTTTGTAACTTTGACGTGTTATTTAGTTTAGATACCATTATGCCTGATTGTACTCTTTCTTCCCACACTCTCGCATCCACTCTGTCCACAAAGTCCACGATTTGACAGAGTCTGTTAGTTAATCACCTGCTTCAAGTAATTTGACTCTGTGAATATTTTATGTAGAAAATCTCGAATGATCTGATGCACTTCATTCTGTATGCAACCTTATCTCCTGTGTTATTCGTTTGTCTTGTTTTGTGTGTTTAAGAATATTCCAGACAAGAAGGCTCATCATGGTTGCTATCATTATATTTATGATAGTCATTCTCAGAAAAAAAAAACGGTACTCATTTAGTATTAACCCTGGACGGTCGTCGGAATAACCTGGATGGTCTACGAAAAACGACGGAAGGTGCTGAACGAAAGATTCGTGATTTTGTTTTCATGCAAACGCTTGCCATATGTTTCAATGAAAATATATTTCTATCCGTACGAAGATAATACAATGACACATTTATTATGAAATAAATGCATGTTGAATAATTATTGGGCTACTTTTATGAAACATTTAGAAAATTCATATTCAAATCAAGAAAAATGCTTGGATTTTAAGATGAGTTTCCTGGATATATCTTTACATAACGCACGGCTAAAAGAGAAGGAGGCATTAAGTATTTTTGACGGAGTCCCCTCTGAAATAACTTCCAAAAATCAAGTAATTGTCCAATCACTCCGAATATTTCATCGATTATTAAGTAAAGAATGAACTTTTTAACGGTGTACTTTTTTGTAACACATATTTACAAACCTCCTTCTTTATTTGTGGTCATAAATATGCTTAAAATAATCAGCCTACACTTAACAGAATATATTGCATTGAGCAGAGGGCGCGGATTTTAGATAAAACAGACAAATAGAACAGAAAACTGTGCAATTATGAAATTTTAAGATTAGAAAACCCAAATTTTTGATTTGTCCAATTTTTTATCTTTTTGTATTTTGACGGATGGAATTCGTTAAATATGTAAATAATAATATTATTATTCAGATTAGTGAGATATATATATATATATATATATATTTCATTTTTTAACGAAATACGCTATTTTAAATCTTAAAAAACAAAACAAATGAATACTTTTCTTTTAATGAGCCCAATATCACTAATACACTATTAAATAAGACATGCTTTGAAGAATCGATACCAAAAAGGAAAAAGAATCGATAAATTAATGTGCATTTTGCTATAAATTCAATAATTCGGCGATGTGTTGTTACCTGATATTACCTCACCTATTGTAGACCATAACGCCTATACACACGGGCTTATGTAGGTAACAAATATACATATATATATATATGTGTGTGTGTGTGTGTGTGTAAGTGTGTGTGAGTGTGTGTGCGTATGTGTGTATGTATGTATATGTATATATATCGCTCATAAAAGGAATTAAACTCTTATAAAGTTTATTCGTCATTTTATCGTCACAACAAACGTAAAAATACATGAAAATTTACCGGACTAAATGAATTTTATGTAGTTCTATCAACGCTACCGTAGTTTCTTTATACACCATCATTGAATTTTGATTTTCTTTTTTATTTCGCCACGCAATCTATAGATTGTTATTGCTCTTATGTGTTATTTTTGCCTCATATCACGCAGAGATATCTCTTTGTTCGATAGTGTAGTATCCCTGGCATTATCAGATCGGGCTTTCTGAAAATATAAATAAACTGGCCTAAAATTCCTTAAATATTGATGTGATTGTGTTTTTTTTTTTCTCTTCTGCAAAACTAAATTATGGTTTTCAAAGCTACAAAGAAACATACGTTTTTCTACAGAACATACCAAATACTGTGAATAAACATTTACCAAAATAATCGAATTCTTTATTAAATAACCAGAAAAGTAATAAATGGATGATTTACCGTACAACAAAATAAACAAATCGATTGTTTTCTTCATATATGCGTACAGTTGCTTTCTCAGAATTTTCTGAATAGGTATCGTATTATGAAGAAAAAGCAGAACTATTCAATTTATATTTCATCTCTCGCTTTAATCAACTTACATTTTAAACACGAATATGTTCGAAGAAATAGACATCTAATTTTTATCTAGTTGTATCTTGATAAAACGTAATTTCAATAGTGAATCCCTTCTCAACTTTACTCGTATGGAAACAATCTTTTGCACATATCCGTACATGAAACTGCTCGTATGTTTACAAGTGATGCAGTGCGTGTTTCGACGGTGAATGGTGACTTGATGAAATGACTTGCGGGGCGTTAAGAGAATTGGACGTGTAATAAATAAACCCGCCGTTAGGCACATTTCGACTGTTTTATTTCCTTCTTTCGCAATCAACAGGCGGAGATAACGTTGCCTCCCCCCTCACTCGTCAATGACAAGAGGGCACAGTTATACAATCAACAAGATACAAAAATACATTCTCGTCAGTGACCGGGGTAGAGAGCGGGTTACTGTGTTACAACATAGCATCTTCTTTTCCCTCATCATTGTTCCCACCATTTCGCGAGCGAAACCCTTCTTGCAGAGAACATGATCTTTACCTTGTTAATTCGCGTTCCGTCTCCGGGCAAATGAGAAGATTGGTGCCAGCCGTATGCGTCGAACGTTTCAAACAAGGTTTGAAATCTACGCCTTTCTTTTGAGCTTACTGTTTTTTTGTTTTTTTTTGTCTCTTTTATTTTTAATTTTATCGATCTTTTTTTTCTGTTTCTTATTCATGATGTGAACAGAGCGGGGAATTGTTTTACATTGAGCAAAATAGAATGTCGTGTTCGCATGTATAGACCAACTTTATGCGTAGTTAAAGGGGGAACATATTCTTTCTCTTTTTTTATCACGTTCAATTCTATTATGTTCTGTTTTAACCCATCTTTTTCTTTCTCTTTTTCTTTAAATCAGCTTCCGTTTTAATATTAACCATTTTTATTTTACTTTTTTATATGTTATGCCGATTTGAATCGATCGATACTAGCACCTAGTTTTGAATCGCTAATGATGTGTTCAAAAACTCCTGGTTGAATTATCGCAGTTCACTAACGCAGTAAGATAAGCCATGTGCCGGCAATGTTCCCTTCAGATATGCATGCAGTAACAACTTGTGGTTAATAAATGGTATACAACGAACCATTTATTTTACCCCTTTTCTAGGCTATTTTTACATTCTGCTTGCTCCTGCACTGATGAATGTGTATGCGTCAAACACCAGTGTCTGCAGGAATATAAAATTAATTATTTTTAATTTTAATGATATAAGCGGCTTGAGCACTATAAAAGTGGTTGGCGAATGTTTGATTAATATAGACACATGTTGAGGTCGTTTGCGGGCGCCGCTCCTGTTGATCGATGGGTAGAACTGCCGACTGTCAACCCGATGGTTCTAGGTTCAAATCCTGCCCTAGGATAAGGTGCTAGTTTAGCTGCACTGATATGTTGTGATATAATTGAAATAGTAATGTATGTGGATTACTACATATATTTGAAGCAGTGACGTAAATAATCTCATCCGCTACTTAACTGACTGTACAAGCGAGGCCCCCTCTTCGTTGGTAAATAATTTTTTTTTTTGTTTGAAATAGACATTTGTTGAGGTCATTTACGGGTCCCGACTACACACACACACACACACACACACACACACATATATATATATATATATATATATATATATATATGATACAGATAGATTTCGTATATATTATTATACACCAAATACTCTTTATATTAATTGGTATATTGAATCCAATATATATATAGTAGTGTTTTTGTAAAGTTTTAAAACATGAGTTAGGTGCTATCAGCTAGAATTGAAAGCATTAATCGATATCATATATGTCACCAACAGGCCAAATAAGCCTCTGGCTGGCTTTGAGTAGTATTGAAACTTATATCTTCAGACAATTCTCACCTGGAACCGTAGTGATTCAACACCTCTATCCACTCTGCCACGGGCCTCGAAGGGCATTCAAGGTAGGAATTTTTGGTCTTATAAATCCACGTGTATTCATTATCTGATCTTCCATGGTCGAATCCGTACCGAATGGTATATATATATATATATATATATATATATATATATATATATATATATATATATATATATATATATATATTATTTAATTGGAATTCATTATTTAGATGAGTATTATTTATTAATTTATTTATTGCGGACTATTATCAAGCCGGCCAGAGGCTTACTACGCCAAAAACATGGGGATATGAGAACAGTTATGGATGGCAGTAATTGCTGAGAATGCAGTTAAGAGATTCGGAGTTCCTATCCCGTCAGGGTTAGCACCTGACGAAGGTAGGAGGTATAGTTGGCCGAAACGTCGTGAAACAACAACTAAAAAGATTAAGATAATAGTCCGCAATAAATAAATTAGTTTCTTGTCGTTGAGCACTTTAAGTTGCAATAGAAATTTGGTCAATTAAGCTCTTATGCGCAGATCATCATATAATGATCAGGTCACTCTGCCTGATGTTAAAATAATATTTAAAAAATTAACGTTTCAATTTTATCATTATTTCGCGCAGTTAATGGTGTCTGATTGGATTAGGTCCTTGCTAATTAAGCCACAGATGACTTCTTTTATCGAGTGCGAATCAATTGACCGGTGTTAATCGTGCCTCCCTGCATCAATGATTCCTGAAAGGACGAACCACTAGTGTCTTTAGGTATTTAATAAATATTATAGTAAATAATTATATATATATACTAGCATGGGTGCCCGGCGTTGCCCGGGTGTTTGGAGGTGTATGCTGAGCAAAAAAAAGGGGGTAATTTTTTAAACTTTGACCCCTATTATGACCCCTGAAAATTTATTGTTTTGGGCTCAAATCAAGTTATTAAGTTAGATTCATGTCCACGGAAGCTATATCTAAAATTTAAAGTGTGTAGACCCAAAATTGTCGGAGAAGTTTGGTAGAGTTCTCAAAGCTCAAATCGTTGAACTTTGACCCCTTAATCGCCAAATTTCTGGCTAAAAACCGATCACATAGATTTTTCCAAATCTCAGTACCCTGTATATCAAATTTCGAGTCTGTAGACTAAAAATTGACAGAGTTATTTCGTAGGGAAATGTACACAGACACACACACACACACACACTTTAACTTTTATAGATATATAGATTTAAAATTTGAGTCTGACAGAATGACAAAATTATATTGCAAACCGATATATTAAACAAACGAACTTCAAAGAGACAAATGAACACATAAGTAAAAACAATTTGTATTAGAAAACATTTATTATTCCACGTCTTTTTTTTACAGACCTGACGACTGAGGTTCGCTCTTAATAAAAATTGTTTTTTATAGTCTTAATTTTGACTTCCTTTTTCATAAAAAACTAAAAAAAAAAATCAAGAAAGAAAAGAAATTTAATTTTATTTTTTCATTAATTTCTTTCTGTGCAAAGCAATTCTTTCAAACTTACTCTGTTTCCAAAATGTTTTTATTTTATTCCCCTCCCCCTTCATTCATTTTCCTCCGCATCCTGGCAAGATTACTGTACACATAGATTCGAAAAAATAGTCAAAAACAAATATATAAATAAATGTTATCAAAGGCAAGATAAGTTACTTTTCTACCTAACTGGATATCTTTTTTGTGTTTTTATTCAATGTAATATATTTATTCAGCTCGAAAAACATACAGTGTTTACCGATGTGTTGGAAAATTCAAGATGGCGTCTCACACCCTCTTTAACACCGTAAGTTTGGGAAAAGGTGTTATAAATAAAAAACTATACAAAATACTATTAAAAACCCGCCGAATATATGTCAACCTATGTCACGGTAACATATATTGAGCGAGTTTTTAACAGTATTTAAACAGGGCACATCGTAAAAACTGACCCATTAATTTTCCTGAAGTAAAAACTATATAGTTTTTAAACTTTTAAAACTGTACATTATAAAAAGAAAACTGTTCGAGTGATTTTTTTTTTTTTTACATGGGTGTCACCACTTATCAAGGCCCAGAGGCCACTCAAGGATAAGGGTTAATAGGTATACATTAGTCATTGTGATTTTAGCATAGTAAACAGTGGGAATTTTGTAACTTGGATTACTTGAAAAAGAAAACTGTTCGAATGATTGAAAATGAAAACAAAATAACAATGTAAATATATTGATAAGAAAAAAACAAAAACAAACGAAGTTTCCGTTTCAGGAACCCGAGTTTAATTTTATGTCGTAATCATTCAACTCGTTAGCGGTTTTATTCAGCGATTAGGGATAACCATACGACATATCTAATTACCAAAGCGATTTTTTTTTTATTTTTTTTTTTTATTAAAACTAAACCTGTTTAGTTTTAATGAACCAATTTTTTTAAAGCCAACACTTTAGTTATTTTGAGAGCGTGCAACTGCACCCGAAAGGTTGATTAGGAAACTCCAAATCCTTTTATGACTCGGAAAAAAAAGGGCTTTTTATCGGCTTAAATGATAAACTAATGTTAAATATTAGTATTTGCCATCGATTCTGAAATAAAATGAAATCCTGACATTGTGATCATTTTTGCAGGTGTTATGTGCCAAATATTGAAATAAGAATGTTTAAATTCAATTATTGTAATTTAAGTCTTTAATTTTAAAGTCGATTTTATTTATAAAATATCTTTTTAGAAATCAATCTCAAAAACAATCTGAACAATAAATCTCTTTTGTTATGGCTAAGTTTTTGTCAAGGGTAGAAATTATAATAGACAAGTATTCATCCATGATGACATTTTACCGATTTCCTGGTTTACAGGTATTCTTGCTAAATTTCTTCGAAAGAATTGACATAAACAATACTTCAACTAAATACGTATATTTCATGCAATAATGACTTTTATTTCTTCTGACTTTTCCTAAACTAAACATAAAACATCGGTTAGGGTTAGTTTAACATTCTGTAAAAGTACCTTCCGTTTTTTTTTGTTTGTTTTTTTTTTGTACTTCTGCAGAGAAGGTAAAAAACCGATAAAAACTGGATATATTTTTCGTGTTTTTATTCAATTTAACATGTTTATTCAGCTCGAAAAGAATACAGTGTTTACCGATGTGTTGGAAAATTCAAGATGGCGTCTCACACATTCTTTAACACCGTAAGTTTGGGAAAAGGTGTTATAGATAAAAAACTATACAAAATACTATTAAAAACCCGCCGAATATATGTCAACCTATGTCACGGTAACATATATTGAGCGAGTTTTTAACAGTATTTTAACCGGTTTTTTATTTATTACACCTTTTTCCAAACTTACCGTGTTAAAGAGAGAATCGGCCGCCATCTTGAATTTTCCAATACATCGGTAAACACTGTATGCTTTTCGAGCTGAATAAACATGTTAAATTGAATAAAAACACGAAAAATTTGCCTTTGATAACATTTATTTGTTATATATTTGTTTTTTGGCAACTTATTCGAATCTAATTTAAGACCACGAGTGAAATGAGAAAAAGAAGTCAGCGGGTTTGGTTGCCATAACAACGTGACGGTAGTGAACGTGTGTGTGTGCGTGTGTGCGCGTATTTCGTGTAGTTTAGTTTCGCATAATAGTTTCGTATTTTTTTAATTTGTAAATAACAAGTTATTAAAAAATTAAACCCTTCCAAGATGGACAATAAATAAAGCCATAATATTTTATGGTAAAGGTAAGAGCGTAGAAACGATTGTTTTTTAGGAGATGTGATTATTGGATTAACCAATCAGAAATCGTCTGTGGCACACACATCTCTGTTTTTATAGATATATAGATAGATATAGATAGATAGATAGAAGATAGATAGATAGATAGAAGATATATATATATATATATATATATATATATATATATATATATATATATATAACTACTTTTTTACCCACATAAAATTAATATACGAAAGTTTAAATTCATGAGTAAACTTTAAGTATTTACTTCAAAAGTGCTCAATACGTAGGTAGAGCTAGTTAGTAAGTTATAAAATATATATGGCGATTAAGCTACACCGAATATTCCGCGTTTTATCCATTCTAGGACTCTATATATTTTATAACTTACTATATAAATATATATATATATATAATTAGTATAGTAAAACATTAATTATGACAGTCATTTTAAGAAATTCGTTTCTAATCGTTGAGCACTTTCAGTTGTATTAAAGTCGGTCAATTTAGCTCTCATGCGAGATTATCGTATAACGATTAGATCACTGTCTGACTGACGTAAATGAACATTTAAAATTAAAATGTTTAAATTCCAAGCTATTTAACGCGGTTAATAGTAGCCGAATGGATTAGATCTTCGCTAATCGAGGCAGAGATGTCTCGTGTTGCGGAGTTCAAATCGTTCGACTGGTATTAATCGTGACACCCTGGACTGAAGATTCCCGAAAGCATGAAACACTAGTGTCTGTAGGTATTTAATAATTATAGTAAAAAGAGAATTATATATATATATATATATATATATATATATATATATATATAGTAAATGACAAACATTTATATTCCAATATTCATGATTTTGACAATCTTATAATTTATTCCTTAAATCAGTAAATTTATACAATTCTTGACTGTATCTGTTTCGTAGCGCCAAATTAATCACTTAATTATTATATCATATATATATATATATATATATATATATATATATATATATATATATATATATCTGTCAGTTGTATTTTGAATTGTTTGAACTGTGCACAGGTAACGCGAGAAAAACGTCAAAGAAGGAGACATATATTTGTGATGAATTCAAATAAGTAAAATATTTGTTAATTTTCCTAATATTAGGCTGTGATTTGGTTTCAAGCGCATGTGATGCATATTTTCTTTTATTCAAATTAAAACAACGTTTCTATATTGAACTCTCATTCTTTGACGTTATTCTCGCGTTACCTGCGCAAAGAACAGACAATTCAAAATAAAACTGCCAGATATAACGCGCGGCTCTATACAGACTCCTTTCTCCAAATTAAGAACATGGGAAGAAAGAAGAAAAAGAAAAAAAAAACAGAGAACACACTGAAGATGAAGGCTACCTTCGAAATACATTTGTGATAAATTGAAAAAAGTAAAATATTTGTTTATTTTCCTAATATTACGTTGTGATTTGATTTTAAGCGAATTTGATGCGTATTTTATATATATATATATATATATATATATATATATATATATATATATATATGTATATATACTAAAGGAATTAGTGGGAAGTTGTGTTTGTTTTTTTCGATTCTAGCTGGTGGCACTCAAGTCATATTAGTTTTGACCTCAGTACTATATACTATCGTTATTCCTCATGTTGTAGTAACTGCAATATTTTTAAAATTCAGAGTTAATACCCATAAATCGACTCGACTGAGTACCGTTCATGTATTTAAGTATACGTTTATTTATGCTTATGAACCTAGAATAGGATGTTTTTCTTTTTCTTTGAAGTAACTCTGATTCGGTGTTCAGTCATGTAAAAATACTAATGGTTGTCGTGTAGACGGCGAGACAACACTATGATGACAAGTAATGGTGTAACCTGCGTAATATTGTAACTATATCAACGGGCGGTTTATCCAGAACTTTTTACACTAATTTTGCAAAACGGCAATGTTTTAACTGTTTTCATAATATACGTTAAATTTATATTACGTTGATACCTGCAGTTTTATGAAAGCGCTAACTAATCAGTTATTTGCTAAAAACACGGATTTTATTTCTCATCAGCCAGTGTGTTTTCAGTCTTTTACGTTTCCTAAACAAGAATACTTATATTTCATATAAATGTAAAATATTTATTTTAGTTTTTTCTACAGCGTGCCATTCGCGAACCTTCGTATTTTTCCCCAAAAAATTTATTGGAATACATGTTTAACGTTTACATTTTTTTGATAAACTTGAGTTCTTCTTGGGCTGGAAAATGTCTCTTAATTTTTACAGTCGCATCAAAACGCATGTTGTTTTTCGATCGATGCCAATACAACATGTTTTGTCGATTTGTTTTTACCACCCACAACAGGAAAGATGCTAGAACTAAGCTGCTTGAAGTAATTTCTGATCAAACGTCATTAGGAAAGCTTGCATTGATTCTCAAACCATAAGTTTCTCTCTAACACTTCTGAGTCACAGATTTGCAAGTCTGCCAGAAGTCGCAGAAATACTTAAAGCACAACATAACAAAAAAAAAGTTCAAATTAACAGTATTTTTCGAATGTATTAACCTTTTGCGGAGAGGTTGTTTTTTCTTACCTATCTATTCTGTTTTAGAATAGAAACAACTATAAAAAATGTGAAGTATTTAATTTCTGCCTAAAAGGATCAATCGATACGTTTGTTCTTGGTTATCCAAAAGCTATCGTAAATGCAACTTGAAAACTCTCCCAGGTATCGATCCACAGAAAGTTTATCCTGAGGTTTATTTAACTCACATTGGTTTTGTCTGTATCGATTACCTTTATCGTTAGCGGGGTGACATTGAAAAAAGTTTTTAACTCGAAGCTGATACTTTTGCTGCATACTTCACTTTATATTCTTGGTTAGTGAAAAAGCGTCGATGATGTATTTCTGTTTTCGAATGCTAATTACATACACTGAATTGCTCGCTAATTTCAGCGCCATAATAGTAAATATGACTTAAAGGCAGTAAAAAGCTTAGAAATTAAAGTTTAAATATGATTTATTAAGTGACATTTAATTAAATATTATGCCTCCCTTAAGTCTCAAGAGACAATGAATACCACCTGTAAGGCACACTGCCTGTGTAATTGTGAAGCAATGGTTGCGCAATCTTCAAATGAATCGGCATAGCTTGAATCCAGTGGTAAAAACAAGTGCTAGATGACTGGAAACAATACCGAGAAAATCGTAGAGCACATACAGCACCTGGTATTCCCAAATAATCACCCATTTGTGTACTTACCGGGCTCAACGTTGCTTAACTTCGGTGATATAACATAGATAGTTGTGTGAACGTGATTATTCCATATTACAACTAAAGTCGGCAACATTCACATACTCATTTAAATAAATAGTGTATAACAATTTAACATGTATGTAAATATTCTCTAACCGTAAATAGTAAAAATAGTTGTCAAAATTTTAAAACGAATTCGTGTTAGTCAAACTCCAAGAAAACACTTGCAGAATTATCCTAACCATTTATTTATCAAACGCCCAAAATTTAACCACATATACTTTTTCTACTCATTTTCTAATGTTAGTTCAACTTTACAGTTTCAAAATTGTTGCGCACGCATTTTTATTTCTCTCAAAAATGGTTACCTGACACACTGTCATCTAGTATGCTTTGAAACGATAAGTTTAGCGTCTAGTGTTACGTTGTGTAACGAAATAAAATAAATGGCGATTTCGTTTGCAGAAACGGCTAAATGTGTTGTAAATATGTACAACTAACGAGAGTCTGCGCAAATTCTACGGCACTATCTGCATCTATCTGTATTATTAACTATTAATTATAATATTGCTTTTAATAAGTCTACATATGGCAACTACTATTAAAAAGTGTCACGTTCTGCTGTAAAAGTAAATGTCATGGTAAGGTTATTATTCTTAAAATTAAATTTAGTCTCATCAATGAAGCAATGCTTGTATGTTGTAGATGTATGCGAGTTCTGCGGTTTAATTCTCTCTCTTTCTTTCTCTCTCTCTTTGTCTCTCGCTCTCTCTCTACACACACAGACACAAACACACACACATATATACCCCCCACATATATATATATATATATATATATATATATATATATATATATATATATATATATAAGACAAATTTGTAGTATTCCGAATTATACTGGGTAAATAGAATTCAGTAATTGCTCATATACCAATAAATCTAAGCCAAAAAGGAGAGATGACTTAAAAAGTAAGCTACAAAATTATCATATTTCATAAGTGAACATGAAATACACTTTTTGTTACTATCAATCCATTTGTTGAAGTCTTGGTTTTTGTTAAAACAGTATATATATATATATATATATATATATATATATATATATATAATTATATATATATATATATATATATATATATATGTATATATATATATATATATATATATATATATATATATATATATATATATACTGGGGATTTGTTATTCAAAAGTAAAAACTAATGAATTCAACGAGGTTGTTAGAACGTTCTCAATAAAAAGAGCTAGTAATACTTATTTATTGTTAAAAAAACATGTTTACATCCCGCTGCTACAAACAACCATTTGTTTCAATCAAACAACATATATCATCAGGCAGCGACTTGACTATCAAAATGTTCAATGAATAATGTTTTTTTTAGGTAGGAACTCTTTAAAGGTTGGAGTTTTAAAAAACCCGAAAACACAGAAATTTAATTATAAGATGTAAAGACGGAGGGGAAATCTAAAGAATTCTAATAAAATAATAATGGAGAGAGAATGATGAGGAAGAGTAAAAAAAGAAATAGAGAAAAAGATATAGAGAAAAAATAGAGAAAACACCAATATAAAGGGTTATTATAAAAAAACAAGGGCTAGAAGGGAAAAAAAGTGAATGATGAGAGATAGTTAAAGAGAGAAGGTGTGAAAGTAAGAATTAATAGGAAGAGAAGTTTAAAACTTTAAGAGAATAGAGAAAAAGAGA
>NC_136497.1:89630469-89682969 GCF_053919585.1 Euprymna scolopes
ATGAATATCTACTTTATAAAACAATTTTTTTCGTGAAAAAAAACAAACATTATTTAAATATTTTACGTAAAAATATAAAAATAAATCAATAAAAATGTCTTGTTTTCGAGTGCATTATCTCGATTCTTTTTGTGAGTTATTAAATATTCGGCCACACATTTTTATAACAGTTCATTAAACACAGAAATTCCTAACGCATTTTATAGTAATTAAAATTTATTAGAATTTCCTGCGTGTTGCACAAACGGCGCAGTGAACACTTTCGAAGAATTAAAACACTCCAATATAATAAATCCCTGGTTATCACAAAGCCAAACAGAAGTTCTGGGGTAATCATTCTGGATCACGGGGATTATGTTAATAAAAGAACACCTATTTTGTTGATACCTATACATTTCTTGAGTTTGGTCCAGAGGATACACATGATTATACTGCATCCATTGAAACTCAGTTCCAGAAAAATCTGATAAAACGGGTGAAAAGTGGGGCTCTTTCTGCCTGTATTTTAAATCAGATCAGAACAACTGGCGCCATATGTCCTCGTATCTATGGCATACATAAAACGCATAAGAACGGGTGACAATTGAATCCAAAATTAACAATGATGTGGTCTGACAACACAAATAAACCAACTGGCGTGCACCTATTTTAGAACTTTTTTGGAAAAATTATTTTTATTTATTTTTATTTATTTATTTTGCATTAAAGATTCTTTTTCTGATTTTCTGATTTTACGGGGGTGAACTTGAATGACTGAAAATTTACGTTTTTTTTTTTTTAAAATATTTCAAATAATTTTACTTGTGCAACACTTGTGGAGAATATTAATATCTACGCGCTACATTGTAATGAATCTCCGACTCTCCCTATATCCGAAAATATTTTCGTAGAACTAATGACATTCGCTACTATCTCTGCTGAATTCAGTTGCAACAATATAATATAAAAACAATTAGATGAGGAGCGATGCAGTCTCCATTGCAATCAGCTTCAACAAACATTCTTATGGATTTCCCTGAAGAATATTTACTATTTTGTTTAAAGAATTGTGATCCTCACTTTCATTAAGTTGATGAATCCGCGTGCTTGTTTTACAATGAAAGAAACGTTGGCGCTTTTTTCCGTCTCGCAATAACCTTTATCCAGCCCTTAATTTTACACTTGATAAAGTATTGAATTCTAGTCTTCCATTTTTAGATGTACTAGTTACTAATATTTCTTCTGGTTTCCTTACATTTGTCTATTGTAAACCTTCGTTTACTTTTCTTTATACATATTGGGGCCCTTTCTGTCCAAAAATATAATACTTAAAACACTTACACACCAAGCATTAGTGATCCCTTCTCAGCTCTACCTTGATGATGAGTCAACATTTTTCACAAAGACCCTCTGTAACAATGATTATCATTTAGACCCGGAGGAATCCACAATAAAAAGAAGTGCCTGATTTTATAAAGCAACTAGAACTACAGTAGACGAAATGCCTCATTTACTTCCGCCTACCTTGGATAGGTTATATTAGCGGCAGATTTGCCAATCAAATTACACTGGCTGTTCCACAGTAATTTTGCATCAAATTTGCGTACTGTTTTTCTACTAAGACTATGCTATATAAAATCCATAAACGCCATTCCAAACCATCATTATAACTATTATTTATTTATTTAAATCTATTTGTTGCTTGCAATATGTAGAGTGAAAGTCGAAAGCATTGGATTCCAGCATAAAATAACATATTCCAGCAAGAGATTGGCATACAAAATTTTCACCATCAGATTTTTGATGATACATATCATTCAGCTATCCGTGACTATTTGATCAATAGCAGTTCTTGTTTTTCCAGGTTTAGTGTGATCTTTTTTCTCCGTTTTAGCTAGTCACATTCGCTATTTAATCTGTAAATCCTAGAAACTATATTACTAAAGTCCTTTAGACCTTCTTTTTTTTAAAACAAAAACAAAATATTTTAAGACTTAATGAAGTTTCTTTATGATTTTTCTGTATATATTTTCCCCCTCACATATTGTATCCCTCTTTATATTTTCGTTTCATAGATATTTTTTAATCGTAATTGTTCCTCGATTTTACTCTGCTGAGCGTGGAAGAAAATAATAAGCTGTTTTCTTTTTCCCACTTTTATTTGTTTAATTTATCATGATTTAACAAAATTTCCTTTATTTAGAAATTATAAAATTATGAACTCCCCAAGATAATTTTCATGTCTCCATATATAATAAAAATTACTGCAGAAATTTAACTCTGGACCAAAATATCGTAGGTTTGCAACAACAAATGGCACACACAAAACCCAAACATCTACGTTATTAGCAACTATCTTGAGTACTTTTCGCACACCAGTATAGACACAGTCGTGATAATAAAATACTACATTGAATCCTTCGAGAAACACAATCACATTCGCATCATCTACAGAGGAAAGAGTTTATATTTTTCTCTTTAAATATTTTGTCACACCTACAAGTTGTCACTGGAACGAATTCTACATATTCCAGAGATTCTGTTATTACATCGATCGTAATATTATACTACTTACATAGACCTACCATAATCTTTCTAATTTCCGAATCCTAAAAATAAAATCCCCCTCGCTCAATTCCGTCTATTCTGATTGACTGAGATTTGATAATTCTCATATTCCTGAATGCAATTCTCTCTTGAAACACAAACGCTTACTAACATTAAAATATGGCGTCACTAAGCGATGTATCAAAATGTCTTGTCAAAACAACAAATAAATTAAACAAAAATTACCAATTGATTATATACAGAAAGTTTATTTGTACAATATTTTATATTTAGCATGCGATTTGACAAGATTTATAAGTAAAAATACGGAAGTTACTGACGAAAATAAGATGCAATTATTTATATTGTGTAATACATTCCTCTTAATATATAATTCCGTAATAGTTTTAATTTTTGCGAAATAAATCAAATCGAAACAAGTAAAAATCTACAATATATATATATATATATATATATATATATATATATATATATATATATGAAATTCGCTAGTTTTAAACATCACAAACCTACACAAGCACACAAAATAAAACTAACTCGAAACTAAAGTTAAGGGTTTAACTTCAAAATAGTTACGTTTTTTTTATTATGCTGAAAAATAAATACATTGTTTGCTGAACAAGATAATACAGACTTATGTTTTGTTAACAATTATATCTCTCAAATAATTGCGTCTTCTACATAATGATTTCTCCAGAAAAAAAAAATTACAAACATATAGAGGCTTGTTTGAAAATTATTTTATCTATTCAATGCGATTCGGCAAAATCTATATATAAAAATTATGGAATTTTATTGAACGAAACAAACGCAACATTTTTGCCAACTATTTATCTCCTCAACATATTTCTTTTAATAAAATTTGGTAATTTCCATTTTTATGGACCATATCGTAATAACAAACACGCGATTGCAGTGAAGATAAACCGTAAAACATAAATGAATTGCCTTGGTTTCTGCAACATATTTCTTTTAATTAAATTATTTTTACGAAACAAATCGTAATAACACGCGATAATTTAGAAGCGTAATACCTCAAAATATAGATTTATACGACATGTGTCGGTTTAAAACATCACAAATCTACACAAGTACACAAAATATACATATAATGGCGTGTAATTAACTCTGCACTAAAATGAAAATGTTACCTCGCGAATATTTGCGTTTTATTTTCGTATTATGCCAAAGAAAATATATGAGACAAATGAAATAAGATTTTACTTTAATAATTTCAATTCTGCAACATTAATCATTATCGGAATCATTGTCCAGGTCTGCGAACAGTGTATTTTGCTTGGTCTTATCCCTCGTGACACAATGTGGACACGTTAGGTGAAAGCGCAGAATATTCACAACAAATAATCGAATCCCCATGTGGGGGATATGATTTATATATACTAACGTCGTTACTTTGGCACGTTATATTAATTTTGGCCACAGGGTTCAGTGGCTGCTATTTTACTAGGCCGGAAGTGACTCCCACTAACAATCGTAGGGTAATTGTTTTATTTTTTCAGATCTAATAGTGACATATATATATATATATATATATATATATATATATATATATATATATATATATATATTATATAATTTAAAGGAGATTAGAACAATAGTCTAAAGAGCTGAGTGTATTTTAATGTAACAGTGAAATTACTAGTTTAATTAAAATACAGGAAATAGAAAGTGCTCATTGTAATTTAGATATATTGGATATTATATTATAAATTATAAATCACATTACTTAATATATATATATATATATATATATATATATATATATATATATATATATATATATATATATATATATATATATATATAGTATTTCCTCTTTGTTGGGCACTGTTAAGAAATATAATATGTTGTTCGCATGAATTTACATGAATAACCAATTTCTCTTCAAACTGCTGAGCGATGGCAATTGATCTCATCGGTTACTGCGATTTTAAGTTAAGTTGAAAAATGACTTGTATTACAGAGTTCAAACAATACGAGAGTTTTGATAGTTATCTCGACACTGAATTCTGAAATTTGACAGTAATGCATGTGTAAATAATATTTTAATATTAATGAAAGTAGTATGACGGAACGCTTTGCCTAAAAACGTTGTTTGTTTTGCTATTTAATAATTTTGAATAAAATATATCCACAAAACGAAATTTTCATTAAAAAATAAATAAAAGTATCACGTTATTGAATATCTAGCATTTTTATATTATCTTCTTCTGTGAATACAATATTGACGCAAGGTAGCATTTCTTTTTGTTTGAGGAAGCGGTTATTACTTATTGTCAAAATTCAGCGCAATATGTATGAATCGTATTGTTATATAATAAAGGGTTGAGTGTTTGTTGCGTCATCTCAAATAATGGATTAGAAGAGATGACGTTTTATATTATATATTTATGTTGTATCATAAAGGGAATCGTGTGTGAGTGACATGTATTTTCAGAAACTACCTCTGCTTCTTCTCTCTCTCTATCTATTCCCTAACAGTATGACAATAAATCGTATAAAGTGCTCGTATGTAAAAAAAAAATATTTCAACGTGAAAACGTGACATCGAAGGGAAAGAATGGAACTATTTGTAACATTTTTGTTGAAATAGGTATTTGAGAAAATGAGTTTGTTCGGAAGAAAAGTTCTAATTTGGATTGAACAGTTTTGGAAACACTTTTTATGTAGTTATGCAAGTGGTGTGCGGAAAAAAGTATTTTTCCAAGTGCTCGCTTATCACATTAGCAAAACTCGAATGGCAGGACCATACTTTTGATATAGCAGATCAATTTATGTTGTGTCGGCGTATATATATATATATATATATATATATATATGTACATTACATTTATATATATATATTACATGCAAATATATGTGCATGTATATATATGTATATATATGTATGTGCATATATATGTGTATATATGGGCATATATGTGTGTATATATATATATATATATATATATATATATATATATATATATACGTGCGTGTGTATATATATGTATGTATATGTGTATATATGTTATGGCCAAGGTCTGGTGTGGCCGTATGTTAAAAGCACACAAATGTCTTAGCGTCTTTCTGTGCTTCTCCCAGAAAAATCAACCCTTCGTGCACGTCGTGACCACTGCCGCTCTGATGAACGGCGTGTGCCCTGCGCCGTATAAATGGACCTCCACTGCCTTGTGGGCCAAGGTTCTTTAACCAAAGGCTAAGGGTTAGGTAACCCTCATAGAAACCTCCAGATGAGCCTAGGCCATGTAAGCTGCGGCATATATGACTCATCGGCGTGTAGAATATGCTCTGGTGCCCAGCAACCTAAGTTCCAGTCATGGATCAAATGGCATGGTGGGTGGATAGGGCTCTGTAAGCCGTAGTGAAGGCAACCTCCCTAGGAGAAGGAAAACTCTGATATAAAACCTGTGATAACTGCTGCATCCAATGATGCTGACTTGCTCTTCTTTTTGGGTCAATGTGGCAGTTGTTTAGACAGTGGGATTGTCTCGGTGCAAAGTCTTTCCTCACTATAACAATCCTCATGCACAGGCATTGCTCGGTATAAATTAGATACACTTTTTACTATCTCGTGTACCTTTATAGCCAAAAAGGCAGACTGTAGATTAAAACGGCAAAACATTAAATGGAGTTGAAAAATATGATTATGAACCTAAATGGTAATAAGGGACCTGGAATTTCCAGGGCCTGGCCTGGCAGGTGTTTCAGGGCTCCACAGCCTGAACCCGGTCGTCATCATGCTACTACGAGGAAATATATGACAATGACCATCGGCTGTTGGAATGTGCGGACGCTGCTTGACTTGTCGTCAGCAATGACGCATCCAGTGCATAGATCTGCTCTTGTATCTAAGGAACTTCCACGTGCTCTGTCTGAGACCAGGCTGGCTGATGAGGCACAGGTTTCTAAGTTGGCGTGGGCCTACAGCATTTTCTGGAGTGGTAGAGCGGATTGTAAGAAGGAATCAGGCGTGGCTTTTGCTATAAATGCATCAATTCTTTCTAGCCTGGAAAAAAACCCTGTAGTGTGAGTGACCAGATCATGACTATGAGGTTACCTCTGGTGAATGGTCGTTATACACCTTTTTTGTGTGTCTATGCACCCACTATGGATATAACAGAAGATGAAAAGGTTGCTTTCTACCTTGCTTTGTGCAGTGTAGTTAGACGCAATTCTTCTACTAATAAGATCTTCATTCTTGAAAATTTAATGTTAGGGCGGGAAGAGATTTTGAAACCTGCTATGTGCTATGTAAACACGGAGTGGACAAGTGTAATAGCAATGGGCTGATGTTGTTGCAGTTTTGTTCAGAGATGGGTTTTAAAATCGGTAACACCGTGTTCCAGCAGAAGGACAAATACAAGACGACCTGGATGCATCCTGGTTTCAAAAAATGGCACTTGATAGACTATGAGTTAGTCAGAAAACGCGAGATGAGGGAGGTATGCAATGTTCGTGTCATACGGGGTGCAGAGTACTGAACCAACCATCGGTTGGTCCGTGCAATGATTAAGTGTGTTGTAAAACCATAGATGAAGTGAGCTAGTGTGGCTATCCCAAAGCGACTTAACGTTACCCGTCTAAGAAACAATATTGTGAGAGAGAAACTAGTTAAGGAGATGGAATTGATTGATTGTGAAAATACTTGGCCTGCTTTTAAGGAATGTGTCTATGAGGAATTTGAGAGAGTATTAAGTTATTGTGAGCGTAAACATCAGGATTGGTCCAATGAGAATGATCCTGAAATTCAGGGTCTGTTTGATTAAAAAGCCAGGGCATTGGACGCTTATCTCGGGGGTGGTTTGACGGACGCTGAGCAAGATCAATTGAGGGACGAGTTTAAGGCAATCAAGCACGAGGTGCAGAGGAGGTTGCGTAACTTGCATAATGAATGGTGGAGGTAGAAAGCTGAGGAAATACAGCTCGCCTCGGATTCGAACAACACCTAGGTCTTATACAGCCTATCGCGCGCGGTTTACGGACCATCCAGATAACCTATCACTCCTCTGCGCTCGAAAGATGGTGGGGATCTTCGAGAACCGACCGACATACTTCATAGATGGAGGAAGCATTTTGATGACCTCCTGAACAGACCTTCTTACGTTGATCAGACGTTTGTTAGGTCGATTCCTAGCAATCCGGTCATGGATAACTTGGCAGAGGTTTTATCTCTCCATGAGGTTGAAACAGCTGTCCATCAGTTGAACAATGGAAAGTCTCCTGACCCGAATCGTTTGCATGTGGAGATCTTTAAATGTTCTGGACCCAAGATGATGCAACGCTTAGCGGAATTGTTGCAGACTGCTTGGCGGGATGAGTATGTTCCGCAGGATTGGCGGGATGCATTGATGGCAGTGCTATAAGGGTAAGGGTAGCAGAGATGAATGTGGAAACTATCGGGTTATCTCTTTGATATAAGTCGTCGGTAAGGTGGTCTGTAGGATCATACTAGACAGAATGCTGGAGCATATTGCTGACGATGTTTGGCCTGAGTCGCAGTGTGGTTTCAGAAGATGTCGAGGGACAGTGGATATGATTTTTACAGTCAGGCTACTGCAGGAGAAACGTACAGGACAGCAAAAGGGGGTGTATCAGGTGTTCATCGATTTAACTAAGGCATTTGATACAGTCAATAGGGATGCTTTGTGGGAGATTCTGAAAAGGCTTGGTTGTCCTGGCAAGTTTGTAATCATCTTAAAGCTCTTCCACGATGATATGGAGGCGGTGATCAACGTTGGAAGAAAGCTGGCTGATCCTATCTCAGTAGAAAATGGTCTTAAGCAGGGAGACATTCCAGCACCGACACTCCTTGCGTTGTATTTCACCATGGTCTTTCGGATGGCATTTGGTGGGTGCTCTGATGGTGTCTATATTCGTTACCGAACTACTGGGTGGTTTATCAACATTAGGCGCTTCAATTCAAGTACAAAGGTACTCACCAACAGGATTCGTGACTTGCTCTATGCGGATGACTGTGATCTGGTGACTCATACGGTGACTGATATGCAGTATCTGGTGGACGCTTTTGTGGTTGCCTGCAGCGCATTGGGCCTGGCCATCAATCTGAAAATAAACTGTCTTAATGTATCAGCCTGCTCCGGGCATGCAATCAGTTTATATCTGTGATTTAAGGATAGCGGTTTTCTCTAAGTTTGTATACTTGGGTAGCACACTGAGTATGTCTGGTGCCCTGGATTATGAGGTATCGTTACGGATCAACAGGGCAAGTGGTGCTTTCGGAAAGTTGGACGGGCGTTTGTGGAGACGTCATGGGATCTTGCTGCCAACTAAGATTAAGGTTTATGCCGCATGCGTTCTCTCTACTCCACTATATGATTTTGAACAATGGACAACATACAGGGAGCATTTGAAACGTCTCGAGCAGTTTCACCAGATGTGCCTACGGCGAATCTTAGGTGTGGGTTGGCAGATGTATGTCAGTGATGTGGAGGTGATTGACCGAACCAAATGCCTTAGCATTGAGGCTAACGTTATTAAGCGTAGACTGAGATGGAGTGAACATGTGGTGAGGATGTTAGACAGTCCTTCGCAAACAACTCCTTTATGGCGAGCTCGTCGAGGGAAGACATCTTGCTCAAAAGCCTAAATTGAGATTTAAGGATTGTTTAAGTTCCACCTTAAAAAAATGTGAAATTGCTGAAAGAACCTGGAAAAGTCTTGCTTTGGATCGGGGAAGGTGGAGAAGGACCTTACGGGGAGGTGTGGGCAGGTTTGAGGCGGATTGAACCCAGTATGAGCGGCTGAAACTCGATATCCGGAAGGGGAGAGTTAAAGGAGCCGTGGATGGGAGGGGGCGCCAAATTGATCTGGAGTGGAGGGTGTTCGAAAGAATATGTCTGAGCAGAGCTTGGCTGATGAGTCAACAGTCTACTCATCGGCTCAGCGGGCCACAGGGCAGTCTTGAGTTGCCTGAGTTAACCTGTGTCAACTGCGGGCGGATTTACAAAACGATAGGCGGTTTCAAACGGCATTTGATCTCGCATAGAAAAGAACAGCAAGAACGTGCTGCTAGTGGTGCACATTTCTATACAATGTGTGCTAAGGAATGCCAGAGTGTCACTATATACCTTTTTTGTGCTATATCGAGTGATGGAAATGGTCGAAAGCGAATTTGCCGCGATCTTATGTATATATATATATATATATATATATATATATATATATGTATGTATATA
Organism: Euprymna scolopes; assembly: GCF_053919585.1. Lineage (NCBI taxonomy): Eukaryota > Metazoa > Mollusca > Cephalopoda > Sepiida > Sepiolidae > Euprymna > Euprymna scolopes. The sequence goes on from NC_136497.1 coordinate 89,640,237, forward strand.
GTTATGTATATGTATGCATATGCATTTTTATGTATATATGTATATATATGTATATATATGTGTGTTACGCTATACATATATATATATATATGTATATGTATAAATGCATATATGTATGTATATATGCATATATATGTATATATGTCAATATATATATGCATATATATGTATATATAACTATAGTTATGTATATATATATATCTGTATGTATGTATAAATATATATATATGTATGCATATATATATATATATATATATATATATATATATATATGGGTGTGTATATATAACTAAGCGATTAAGTTACTATATAGTATTTACTATATTTTGATTAATTTTCTTTCAAATTGACTACAAACAAACGTGTGTGTACATTTTTATATAATAAGTTTAACATGAATATATACACATCTTCAGAAGTTAATGTAATCTGTGTGCCCTGAATTGATTTTCAATATCAGCGCAAACCTATCAAGATATCGAACTGTTCTATTTACCTAGGAAATAATGCTTTTTTTCTATGTCTGCATATTTCCTGATATATACATATATATATATATATATATATATATATATATATATATATATATATATATGTATGTATATATATATATATATATATATATATATATATACTCTCGGCATATATAGACATATGAATGTGTGTTTGTATGTGTATTAATGTATTTACAAATATTTATATTTTCCATTTTATCTGTGTTTGAATCGACACACATTTACTTTGCAGCTCGCTGTGAGGCGACATATATTATTTTTCTATTCCTAATAACTGTTAAAATTCCATTTATTTATGATTCGCTGCAAGTTGCACATGTCTGTAATCATATATGAGTGTGCACATGCATTTCACCTCAGTCTCGCTGTTACTTTAAGACAAAACACGTGTTATATTTTTATTCTTTATATTGAGAGCACCTGCGTAGATGAATGTGTATTTGGTTGTTTCAATGAACACACCCACGCACACACACATATATATTTACATATATATATATATATATATACATACATACTGACACAAAATATTATTAGCTGTAATATTGTATAAAGACAAGCCTAGCTGAATAAAAATTGCTCAATACACCCGATAGAGCCAATAAAACACAATTTAGTAATTTAAATTTTATCATGTGAAATGGTTAAATTTCAAATTTGAATTTTTATTACATGCAAGATAAAGAATACATTTCCGTAAGTATGTGCTTATTGAAATTTATTCTTTATCTTGCATACAATAAAAATTCTAGATTTGAAATTTAACACATCATAAATTTATATTACTAAATTTCATATATATATATATATATATATATATATATATATATATATATATATATATATATATATATATATATATATATATATATATATATATATGAATTCTTACTTAGGAGACAACAATTGGTGTTATTAGCAGGTTGAATGACCGCGTTTCTTGTCGAGACGAAATAGGTTTATTCCACAGTCGATTTTTGCCGCGCCTTGCTTGATTTGTGTCAGATATAGAATTTCTTATGTGTGGGGCGTTTGCACAGTTGGCAAAGTTCTTGCCTCGAATGCAAGCGGTTCAGCTTTCGAATCCAGGATTCGGATATGTCTTGCTGAGGAGCCTAGGTGAGAGCGAAACTCGAATCTTGCACTTCCGGTGTTTTCTGTCATGGTTCTTGTGGTCTGCCACGTTGTTTGTCTGTCGTAATAATACAGCCCCTTTCATATATTGAAATATATATATGTTTTTATTTGATTTTGGTAGAGATACTTTCTTGAATGAATTCAAGTATTTAAACGAAAGTGCATTTTTACCTAAATGCTTTTGGGAATAATTTTCCCATTGACCAATCTGGTACCCCCTTTAATGGGGAGCGGCATATATATTATTTTTTACACACACACACACACACACACACACACACACATTGAATTCGTTCAAAGAGTATCGCTAACAAAAACAAATAAAAACACATATATATTCCATGGGTTTAAGGTATTCAGAACACGGTGGTAAGATCAAGAGAGTTTCCCCAACGAATTCCATAGATTCAAGGAAGGATGCTGTCGTCCCAAGCAGAATGAGATGATACAATGTCACGTATAGTAGTCATCTGAAAGCGACGTGGTAATGGTAGGACATCTTGCAATGTCGACAAATGATTATTCAAAAAGGCCGTGTACGCATTGCTGGTAAGGTTTACCTCCTCTGGCGATCGAAAGAGTCCAAGCAACTTATCCCCAATGATTTCCGGCCTAAACATGATGTCTTCACTTCCTCGTTGGCGATGAGCTCTGTAACTGGTCGGAGTTCCGTTCGGATTTCAAACTTTGGTCTATCTATCCGGACCGTCATGAGTAGCATGCGCGTTATCTCTAAATACGGCCTTTTGGAAATCCATTTTCATGTAATTCTGTGTCGAACCCATTCGTTTCTCCCTATGTTGTTTGCTTATTGGATGCATTGGAAGAGGTTTGATGTTCCTTGCAATCGCTTTTAACCTAGTGTATATTACGACCCCCTTAGAATTTATAGTTTTGGGTTCACACCAAGTTTTTTTTTATTAAAGTTAGATCTATGTCCAAGTAACCTATATCTAAAATTTCAAGTGTTACGACCCGAAACTTTCGGAGGAGTTTGGTAGGGTTCTCAAGGACAAATTGTTGAACTTTGACCCTTAATCACAAAATGTCTGACCTCAGACATATCACAAAGATCTTGCCAAATCTCAGTACCCTGTATATCAAATTTCGAGTCTGTAGACTGACAATTGACAGAGTTATTGCGTACGGAAATGTACACACACAGTCAGACACACAGATATACAGGCATACACAGACACGTTCACTTTTATGGATATATATATAGATAGATTTGTTTAACAACAATATGTACGTATACATAAATACATATGCAAACAATTTTGTGTTTAATATAATTTTTTTCGCAAATATTATACAAGTATAAATCATGTAGAATATCTTCATGAATATAATTACAGGTAATAGTTAACTAAAGATTATTACTCCATTAAAAAACCGAAGGAATTAACAGGGAATTAATTAAAATAAATGTTAAAAAGAATATGCAAATTAGCTAGATCATTTGCTAGTTAATGTAATTTCACAACAAAATTATAAGAAAATTGTATTTTCTTTTTAAATAAATAGAAAAGAGGGGTTTTAATATGAATATCGATACACACAAAAGAAAACCGAATTTATTTGAGTATAGATATAGTAAGTTAAAATATATATATGGCGATTAAGTTACACTGAACATTCCGCATTTCATTCACTCAAGGATTCTGTAGGTTTATGTGAGAATTTTGTAATTTTCTCGCGTTTTTATATACGCCCCTTCTATTGAATTTTTAGTAAGCCAGTCAGCTTTCTAGTATCCACCGCACCCTTCCTTATCAGCCTATGAGCAGACACTTACAGCACAAATACCCAGTTAACCTCCGGTAAACCCGTTCCTTTTTGTGTGCTATTTAACGTAGATATCTATTGTCTTGACCTGTTTTAAATCTAGGTTAAAGTTTATTTTTTATACGTTAGTTTATATATATATATATATATATATATATATATATATATATATATATATATATGTGTGTGTGTGTGTGTGTGTGTGTGTGTGTGATAGTTTATGTATATGCATGTTTTTTTTTCTATTATTATTATTTTGTATCTCTATCCTAGAATAAATGTTATCTTGTGAACACAGTTGTTCTCTATTTCTTTTCTAAAGTTTAATAGATGTTTTGGTTCTTAAAAGAATCGGATAGCAATTTTTTATGAAGGCATAATCTACATGGATCGTCTAGGTCTCTACATGTGTTTGCTTGTTTCACTATTTTCTATTCAACTACCGGCGATTGTCCACTTTCCGTGAGTTCTTAGTATTTGTTTGCTAGAGTTGTTTATATACGGTGTTTTATATTATTGAAGGTACTTTTGTGGTCATAATATCAAGTTTCGAAATCTAAGGAATAATACCCACGTAATATTTCTTGTTATTCGGGTTCTTTAGTAAATAGTGTGGCCTGGTAAACTATGCATTTTGTTAGACATTTATTTTCAAGTGTGCAAAGTGTGTTATATCTACAGTTGCATTTATCTTGTCCGTTATTAGTATTTTTATTTTTATTTCTAGTATGGTTGTTGTTGTCCGGAGTTGGTTTAATGTTTTTATTATTATTATTATTATTATTATTATTATTATTATTATTATTATTTCTACTAGTTACATATGTGTCTTTTATGCTAGTTTTATTTTTGTCATGGTGCCCGCTTTTTATTGTTGATTTTGTTGTTGTTTTCATTGTTTTTATTCAATGTTTTTTATTATCTGCTTTAATTATCATCTCTAAATATTCGCAGCAGCTGTAGGACAACTTTAGGGTATTTTTATTTAATATTTTGTATGAGGGATTGGTTGCGGGAAAGTGCTTTTCGATAAGATCTAGAAATATCCTGCCAAGTTTTGTTTTGAGCATTTGCTATTATAGCGCTAGATTATATTTCTTTTTCTTCTATTTTTAATTTTATTATAGATATTGGTGTTTTGTTGTTTATATTTGATATCAATATTTTTGTATCTACTACTTTTTACGGCACTTTCATAGGTATTGGTTGATCGCATAAGCCTGGAGTGGATGAAACTCGGAATATTCAGTGTAGCTTAATCGCATATATATGTGATAACTTACTAACTAGCTCTACCTGCGTATTGAGAACTGTTGAAGTAAATACTTAAAGTTTACGCATAAATTTATACTTTCGTATATTAATTTATGTGAGTAAATGAAGTATATATATATATATATATATGTATATATATATATATATATATATATATATATATATATATATATATATATATATATATATATATATATATCAGTATTTCCCCCGGCTTTGCTCGGGCCCTATTTACTGTTCATAAAGTTATGTTTATACGTATATATTAAAAAGTGTGAGTATGTAAGGGAATGCCTTTCTGTATGACAGTCTTCCTTAACAACCATAGAGAAAAGACAAACAGATATTTTACCTTTTATAGATATATAAATAGATAGATAGATAGATAGATAGGATGCGATATATTTTAATTATTTAAAAAGTATATAAAACAGACTCATGAGCCACCATTGAGAATCGAAACAAAAACGTTCAGCTCACGATATATTTTGCCTCTGCCGTCAATGACTGAGTTATGGAAACATGTTTACTGCAAGGCTAAAAATTAAAACATGAACAAATAGTTACTATGTTATGCATTCGTAATGCCGGCGTTCGACCTTCACCTGGCAAATATCATTTTTTTTTTACACTTTTGCACCGATTTTTTCCGGCCTAAAACCCAAATATAAAGTGTTGCATGGATTCAAATGCCTTATATATGAAGTGTCATGTCTGTAGACAAAAATCTCTAGGAGGAGTTTAGTAGGCAAAATTTGAAAGAAGAATATATACGTATACATAAATATATATGGAAACAATTTCATGTGTACTATAAACTTTTGACCAAATATTATGCAAGTTTAAATCATGTAGAATATCTGCATGAATATAATTACACGTAATCGTTAACTAAAGATGGTCATCCCATTCGAAAACTGGAGCAACTAATAGGGAATTAATTAAAATGAATGTTCAAAAGAATATGGAAATTTGCTAGATCTGTTTCTAGTAAATGCAATTCCACAACTCATATATAAGAAAATTGTATTTTCTTTTTAAATGAATAGAAAAGAGCCTATTTAATATGAATATCAATACACACAAAAGAAAAAAGGGTTTATAGGAGTATATATATATATATATATATATATATATATATATATATATATATATATATATATATATATAAGTGAACAGGTTTGTGTGTGTGTTTTTGTACATTTTCCAACGCAATAACTCTGTCAATTTTTAGTCTACGCACTCGAAATTTGATATACAGGGTACTGTGATTTGTAATCCGTTTTCGGCCAGAAATTTGGCTGTTAAGGGCTCAAAGTTCAAACTCCTCCGCTAATTTTGGCTCTAAACACGTAAAATTTTAGATATAGGTTCCTTGGACATGGATCTTACTGAATAACTTGATTTGACACCAAAACAATAAATGTTAAGGGGTCATAATAGGGGTCAAATTTTTAAATATATTGGCCTCTTTTATACATATATATATATGATGATTTCCACGTCTTGTCAGACGAGTGCCACTCCCTCAGACACTTAAAATCCATCAGCCAAAAAATTACTTTCATCACCACTGGACCAGGGAGTACCTATACACAAATGATGTTACAGGGTATTTGCTTTGTCTGACAACTAAGTCTCTCTCTCGGTTCAAAATGCTGAGATCCAGCAACAAACAAGCGCAAGATAGTCAGCAACAAGTTAAACTGCAGACACGCTTAATACGAGTACTGGTCTCCCGCTTTATGGTTTTTTAAATCAGAGATTTGGTCTCCTAGAAAGGTTGCCTTCACCACTGCTTACGGGAGCCCTCTACCCCAACACACACATGCATACACACAAACACACATGGTGCTAGTTTATTGTTGACCCCGAAAATAGGGTTCATTAACCTTTCGAAAGGGCTTGTTTTTTATTCTTCAAGGGGACTAGCCACCCTTCTCACAAAACAAATCTGGTGGGGGAACCAGTTTAGTCGCCGGTGAACCGACCATGAGACACATAGTACTGAGTTACATGGTACCAGTAGCATATGACATGACCTGACATACATACATACATATATATATATATATATATATATATATATATATATATACATTCATATATATATACATATATATATACATATATATATACACACACGTATATATATATATATATAAATATATATATATATACATATATATATATATATACATATATATACATATATATACATATATATATATATACACACATATATATATATATATATATATATATATATATATATATATATATATATATATATATATATATATATATATATATATATATATATATATATATACAAACAAAATCGTGGTACACATTCCGGAATATATTTAAAGCCGTGGCTATAATTATGTCGACGTCGAAGGCCAAAGTAACATTTTACTTTCGCATTTTCTACTATAAGTTTTCAATATGAACTTGCATATCAAGGATGCTATTATTGAGCTTTGGATGTCGATATGACTCTTGCATCGAGAAAACGTTTCTTTGTAAATAGCCGTCTTCAATATTTTAAATAGAAAAATAATGATAGAAACAAAGTGGGCATTTTTTTAACTTAATCCTTCTTTCTCATAAATGATTAGAAGCATAAACTGATACATTGCAAACATGTTTTAATAAGTATTAATCACCTGTATTAATCGGCCTATTTTTTCCTCGTCTAACACTTAGAGAGTTCAATAAAAATACATATATAATACTACAATTTATCTTATATATTTCAATGCATATTTAAAAGAAACTATATTAAACTATTTTCATAATTGTTTTAATGCTAACTTGATATAAAGGCTTTGTTCGGGAAATGTGGATTTCTATTGGCTCAGAAATTCTAAATATAGGGTCGCTACGGTATCAGTCAATTAGAAGATGATGGTTAAATGAGAGCTATTCTATGAGTAGATTTGAAATGGTAAGTAGCACTGGCGGAATTTAATTAGATTATGAGGTAGTAAATCTTGTAAGAAGCTGCGTAGTATTCTGTTTTACTTATTTACTCTATTATATACTTATTATAACTTATATATATATATATAATAATGTATATATATATATATATAATATATATATACATTATTATAAACATAACTCATATAGCGCATGATCGCCTTGACACACCGGTACTCGTAAGATCACCGAAGTTAAGCAACGTTGAACCTGGTTAGTACCAGATGGGTGACCATTTGGCAATTCTAGGCGCTGCATGTCCTCTCCGCTTATCTTGACATTTGTTTTCAGCCGTCATGAACATATACTTCACTTGCCACTGGTATTTAACAATGCCGACTCAGGAGAGGTGTGGTTTGAGATTGTTAATCTCCTGCCACAAGAATTTCACGCGCAGGCATCCCTACGGTGGGTATCGATAATCTGTCAAAGACTGAAGGTGCCTCATATCCTATAACATAACTCAGGTTGCATCAATGTCAGACAAGCTCGTTTCGTCTTTACTTGCTTTCAGTGGGGGCTACCATTGGTTTACACATAATTTAGTTTGAAACTAATACCTGAAATCACATCACTTGAAGTTGATAACCGAAAAAACAACAGCCAATTTGCGAAAATGATGTGTAAGTATCGTTTCGAAATCAGTACAATTAAATGAATATCACACCTTCGACTGAACGGAGAAATCTCCTGCGTTAATGCAAATGCGATATAATTTATTTCTATCTAAAACAATACTTTCCTATTCATTTGATTCAATGGAAAGCTTGTTTCGCCGTCTAAATGCTCCTCAGTGTAGGCATACAATTTGTCTACCTACCTCAAGTACAAACCTACGATTCTTAGTTTATGAATCAGTACCTAGGGTGTTCGATCCAGGCCAACAAACAGCAACAACAATATAATTATGTTATCGCAAAGTAAATGGTTTCCATTTTAAATTAATTATATAATTGTAAATTAACAATCAATCATTTCCTTTTAATAAGTTTTTAATTCGTTTATTAATTGAAGGTTTCTAATGTGAACAATTCCGATTTACCAATTATAAAATGGTTTGTTCTAAATAAGATGACAATGTCTACGTAATTAAATACGCCGATCTACATAGATAAAACATCATATCTATGTGTCTAAATGTGTGTGTGTAAATATTAATACGCTATACTCTAAATCTACTGGTTATATAACACTGAACTTTACAGGAAATTCTGTACATACACAAAAGATGGTTTATAACGAGTAAAATCCTTGCTTGCATGGATCACTAACACGTGCAGCAGTCGGCAATTTTAAATGGCAAATGCTTATTTCAGCTTACCAACTTTTCTATGAGTTTGCTCATGCGTAAATTAATCATCGTTAAACTGTTTTTATTTAAAAACTTTCTTATCCATCGGTGTTGCTCAAATGGTAACGAACACGGCTGGTGCGCTAAATGAGAAAACCCTGCAAAACCTAAAAATGTTTACGTTTTTATTCTGGCTGAGGGTACGCAAGTCATTTTTATTTACTTCAGAAATCGATGCTATGTATTAGCTTTAATATAATATTCAATATAAAATTTGATGTGTGATAATAAATACCAAATCTTCATGAATTAAAATATATTAAACGTATTTTACGACAGCAAAAAAAAAAAAATAGATAAATATGACACTCGTCTTTTCGATATGGAGAAAACTGAGCATTATATTTATAATATGAAAACAGAGAATGTTTAGTGTTTGAAAACGAATTTAATCGAGTACATTTATTATCTCTATCAATCCCCCCCTCTCTCTCTCTCTCTCTCTCTCTCTGTATATATATATATATATGTATATATATATATATATATATATATATATATAAACTATAATATAAAAAGTAACTTTGTCTCTGTGTGTGAGGGTTCATTGCTTATTGACTTGAAAAAGGTAGACCGATTTTAATGAAATTGCACACGAATGGATTTTCTGTGCCTGGCTCTTAGGTAGAAATTGTATCGGCATGTTTTCAATAAATATTGATAACCAATAATCGAAATATCCCGATGAAAGAATAAACAGGCGATTTTGACACCTTGCAATATAACATCACAAGTGTTATTACTACACAAGTCAAAAGGCTCTACATATAAAATCAACAGTAGGTGTATTAATATGACAGAGACACGTTGCAAAATGAGTATTTCTGAATAAAGCGCAATTGAATTATGCTACTGGACCTTTCCATTTTGAACTTAAATTCAACCAGTGATCACTGCATAATCAGTAAAGTCATGCATATAACAACTGGCTCATTCCATGTCAAATCGACAAATTTTTTTTTTTGGGAGGGGCAGAAACCATGTCCGACACGGATTTTTTTCAAATTTGCTACACTTATAGATCTCCATAATAGGAATTGAATGGCACCTGCTACACATCTCAAGGTCAAGGGATTTCTGAGATATGACCATGACCTTTTTAAAAAATGTGAATTTTTATGGAAAAGTGACCAATTTAAAAGACGATATCTCTGTTATTTATGGGCCTACAAAGTTCATTCATATATCATTCTAAAGTACTTGGATAGATCTACCATTTTATTTGCGGATGTTTTTCAAGGTCAAATTTTTAAAAGTTGGCCTTGACCTTGACCTTTAACCTTAATTATCTCAAAAAACGTTATTTGAATTTTTTTCAAATTTGGACCAAAGATTTGTCTATCTTATGACAGTATATATTTCAAATTGCATGATGGGTTTTGAACTGGAACCATTCCTACAAGTGTTTTAAAGAAGTGGGCTAAATTCAAAATGGCGGAATGTAGTACCTGCTACTTCATATAAAAACATTTTGGTATTTCACAATATGGTCATGTTTGATATCTTTGTAAAGCTAATTTTATGCTGATTAATATATACATAAAACCATGGTCACAAAATCCATATAAAAACATTTATGTTGATGAAACTGAATTTTCTTTAAATTTTGTTTATGCAACACATATATTGTTATAGAAAAAAAAAGTGATATAATTTGTTTTGGGACAGTTAATCGAAATCTCGAAATCGGAACTTTTTGGGGGTATCAGAATCAGAAAACTAATATGCCATTCCCCCAAAAATGTTACTCTGTTCTATTGCTGATACTAAAAAATTAAATGAAGAATATTTATTTTTAAGCTATCAGTAAAAGTAAAACCTAATTACATAAACATGTGATGTGGATTTATTTTAGCTGTGTGAAAAAAACGCATAAAACATGACCTTTCCGTTTGTCCAGTCCTTCAGCATTGACAAATCTGACAAGAAAGTGCTAAAAGCTATTAAATTTCAATAAGTTAGTGGACTGAGTGAAAGTTTTATCACCTCTATGCCAGACAAGCTTTGGTGACAACGTTCCTTTGATTTTTTGAAGTCTTTGTTTGTTTACTGGGTGAGGCTGCTGCCTGCTTACTGGCTAGATAAAAAGCAATAAAAGATTAGAAAAAAACAATATTATTGAAACCACTTTCCCAGTTGTCTTGTGTAGAATCAAGAATGCGCTTACCTCCCCTCTCCACCATTATGGACCAGCCTACAATTAGTCAGGCATGGTGGGTTATTCCATTTAGAGGCGCCTGATTGGCTAAACATGCCTAGAGAGGCAGGTGCCTCTCTACAAATGCCAGCTGTTCTGGCATTCATGGTTTTTGGTTCCAGACTTCTGCCAGAGAACTCCACTTCCCCATTGGATCAGCTAGTTCACCCTAGCAATATTCTACATCTTGGAACAGATAAGACGCAGAAATTCAAGATTTAAATTTTGCTAGGCACCATATACATATAAGTTATATTTTCATGTAAATGTAGAATTTAAGTAGATGTTTTACTATATAAAACTACTACTACTACTACTACTACTAATTATTATTATTATTATTATTATTATTATTATTATTATTATTATCATCATATTTTTTTCAAATAAGTCTTCGGCAAAATTCTCCTAAACAAATGTGTTATTCTACATTTTTTGGTCCTCCTTGAACATTGAGTTCAACGGCAACCCAGCTTATTTGTTTATTTGTCACTCCTTTATAAAGGCTAAAGCATGCTCTGATAACATTCTTTCTATTTATTTACTAATATTGGCTTGACTTTTTGAATGCATATTAAAAAGAAAATTAACCATTTATTGATAATTTCATAATTTTACATACAAACAGAATTTGGCACTACAATGTACATGGCGAGACAAACAAAACAACTTGTGAATGAGGAAGGAATTTTAGCGTTGCCAAATACACGAAAAACTCGAAAAACTAGATTCCCACAAGAGATAAGTAATAAGGTAAAGCAGTTTTATAAAAGTGAAGAAGTCAGTAGAGTAATGCCTGGGAAAAATGATTACAAGACTGTTTTAAAGGATGGGAAACGGGTTCAGGAACAACAATATCTCGTTCTCTGTAATTTGAAAGAGGCATTTGAATTATTCAAATTAAAGAACCAAGAGAAAATAAGCTTCTCTAAATTCGCTGAGCTTAGACCGAAAGAATGTGTGCTTGCAGGTGGTGCTGGGACCCATACTGTCTGCATTTGCACAGTTCATCAGAATATGAAGTTGATGATTGCAGGATCTCATCTTGCTAAACTGACTGAAGGAGAAAGTTATCATTTGACAGATTACCACCAATGCATACTTGCTGTTACATGCAATGAAGCATCGACAAATTGTTACTTGGGTAACTGCTCAACTTGCAACAAACTGATGGATGATTTTGTTTTATATATTGAAGAAATTTTTCACAAAAATTCAGTTGATGATTTTGTATATAAACAGTGGTTATCAACTGACAGAACCATTCTACAAACTCTATCACAATCCACAGACGAATTAATTGAAACTTTCCATGCGGGCCTTCAAACATTAAAGAAGCATACTTTCATTGCCAAAGCACAATCAAAATTTTTTTCTGATAGTAAAGGTTCTTTGAGGGTTGGCGAAGGCTTAGCAATAGCAGATTTTTCAGAGAATTATTTATTTGTTTTGCAAGATGCGGCTCAAGGATTCCATTGGAATAATGATCAAGCTACATTGCATCCATTCATCTGCTACTATCGAAATGGAATTGACCTTGAGCATATTATTTTGTAATAATATCTGATTGTCTCAAGCATGATACACTAGCTGTCCATTTGTTTCAAAGAAAGTCTATAGAACAATTAAAAGAAATTCTTGATTTTGATCTCCAAAAAATGATATATTTCTCTGATGGGGCTGTTACACACTACAAAAATTTTAAAAACTTTATAAATCTGTGTCATCATAAATCTGATTTTGGTATTGATGCAGAGTGGCACTTTTTTGCTACTTCTCATGGGAAAGGACCATGTGATGGGTTAGGTGGCACTGTTAAAAGGTTAGCAGCAAATGCTAGCTTGCAGCGACCCTATAATGAACAAATAATGACGCCAAGACAACTGTATTTTTATGCAAGAAAAATATATCTGGAATACATTTCTTATATTCCTCAACTGCAGAATGGAGAGAGGGAGCAAACATCTTAGAAGATAGATGTAACAATTCCTCTTCGATTATAGGAACACGAAAATTGCATACTTTCATTCCAGCCTCTCAAAGAGAAGTGGAAGTAAACACAGTTTCAAGTTTACAAAATAAAGGAAGAATAGTTCGAATCACAAAAAGAAACAATATGGAGTCCGAAGACATTAACAGATTTGTGACAGCACTTCATGGGAGGAATTGGTGGTTAGGATGTGTACTTGAAAAATATCGAGATAATGGAACGGTGAAATTAACATTTTTACAACCAAATGGGCCCTCTCCATCCAAATATATAAATTTTGAAATATTCTGATATTCTTAGCTCAGTTGATCCAATAACTGAAACAGGGATATCTTATAAACTTTCAAAAAATGAAATGAAAAAGACATCAAATATTTTAGAAAGAAGGATTTTGAAAGAAAAATATAAATAAATACTTTAACGTCCATTATTATAAAAAATGTTTCAGTAAAACAGATTTTTCATTCTGTAATATATTGCAATGTACACAGATTGATTTCTCGTGGATGTCAAATGTTAAATAAACTGTTTACCATCGACATCAAATGTTGCTTATGCTATAAACAAATTAGATCTCAACACACTTTTTAGAATTCTCTATAACATCATTTTCTGTATCAAAATCCGTGTTGTACAAGAAAAGTATGAAAATCATTATGAAACAGTTTGACTTGACAACCAGAATTTGCATAAAATTCAAAATGTCAAGAATTTTTTAGAACATTCATTTTTAAAGTTTTTCATTGAAAAGTACCCATACATAACATACATGGCCTTTTTGTGGATTTAGAATATAAATCATCGAAAAAAAATGGTTCACCATTGAGATCGCATATGTTTTATGTTATAATTTAATAAATCGTTTACGCCTTTCAAAATTATTTTTTATTATATGATTTTTTCCATAAAAATCTGTGTTGCTTAAAAAAAATTGAAGAAAATTCAGTTTCATCAACATAAATGTTTTTATATGGATTTTGTGACCATGGTTTTATGTACATATTAATCAGCATAAAATTAGCTTTACAAAGATATCAAACATAACCATATTGTGAAATACCAAAATGTTTTTATATGAAATAGCAGGCACTACATTCCGCCATTTTGAATTTAGCCCACTTCTTTAAAACGCTTGTAGGAATGGTTCCAGTTCAAAACCCATCATGAAATTTGAAATATATACTGTCATAAGATAGACACATCTTTTGTCCAAATTTGAAAAAAAATTCAAATAACGTTTTTTGAGATAATTAAGGTTAAATGTCAAAATATCCGCAAATAAAATGGTAGATCTATCAAAGTACTGTAGAATGATATATGAATGAACTTTGTAGACCCATAAATAGCAGAGATATCGTCTTTTAAAGTTGGTCACTTTTCCATAAAAATTCACATTTTTTAAAAAGGTCATGGTCATATCTCAGAAATCCCTTGACCTTGAGATGTGTAACAGGTGCCATTCAATTCCTATTATGGAGATCTATAAGTGTAGCAAATTTTAAAAAAATCCTTGTAGGATATGGTTTTACCCCTGTCGATTTGACATGGAATGAGCCAACTGCAAGTCTTTTGATATGTCAGGGCTCGTTCGAAATGAAAGTTTTTGTTTGGCGCACAAACCTATTACTACTCAAGCATGATATTTGACTTTTTGAATCTTACACTTTAATTCAAGCTATTATAAATAAAAAGTAATTTCATAAAATCAAGAGTAGGTTCCCTAAAGTTCGATGTAAACTGCAATTTTTTATAAACTAAGTCACTTTAGGAAACATGTGAGCCTCCTCTCGGTTTACCGCGTTCACTAAACTCAACTAAAGCAGGAAGTCAATATGATCGAAAATGGACGATTTTACGGATTTCGATGACAATAAAAACGTGGGAGAGTGAAACATTCTTTGATCATCATTCCATCCCAGGCAACGTTCGGTAACCCTGCTAGTAAATACATACAGAACAACATTATTTTAATAGAAAAAGAGGTAATCTCTTTAAATTATTATTAACCTTGATAACCATTTCTTATGGTAAAAGAATTATTATAAATATCTAGTAATACAGGATGATGTAGAAAGACGGTGTCTCGCATAATAATAATTATATATCAATTGTTGGATATTATGATCGGATATATCTTGGACATTTCTTATTATAACAGTAAAACAAACGGAAATATTCAGGAAATGTATAGAAAGCAATAAATGCAAAGACGTAATGGATATATTCCAACGAAAGAAAATACAGTAACTAATCACAGGAAAGTACAAGTGTCACAATGCACTTCAGCAGGATCAGAGCCCCACCTTAAAAAAGGAAGCATTTCCGATAATCAGCAGTACTGCTCAAACAAACCTGAGCAGAATGCAAGATACATTGCTCAATGGAAATACAGAAATGTGCATGACTCAAAGAGATTCTATGACTTCCTCAAAGACATATATGGATCACAGGCCATCGACACTTCTCCTCTGCTAAATGCTAATGCGACGAAACTGATAAGAGAGCGAGTCAATATTTTAGACAGGTTTGCAGAGTACTTCAAGTCTGTACCAAACAGATATTTCTCAATTAGTGATGAAGCAATCGCAGAACTTCCACAACTGAAACAAACTAAATCCTTGATGAGTTTTCTACCATTCTGGAAGTTGAGAAAGCTGTAAAACAGCTTTCCTGTGGCAACGCTGTCAGGCGGCACTGATGATGTACTCTCAGAGATAAATAAAACGGGTGGTCCCATATTAAGAGAAAAGCTACATAAGTTATTTCTTTTATTTTGAGTAAAAGCCTCATTCTTGGAGAATTCAAGATGCATCCCTAGTGTTTATTTGCATGAGAAAGGGAAACAGACATAGATGTTTCAACGACAGAAGAATATCTCTTCTGAACGTCGCTGGTACAATTTTTGCAAAGCTCTACGAAACCATTTAACCAAACAACTGGAAGATGGCCTCCTCCCGAAAAGTCAATGTTGTTTTCGTATGAGGCGTGGTAAATGTGACGTAGTATTTGCTGCTCATCAAATGTCAAAAACAATATCAGGACCTTTACGCAACATTTTTCGATCTAACTAAAGCCTTTGATACTGTAAACCAGGCAGGTCTATGGAAGACCATGGCCAAATTTGGATGGTCTGTCAAATTCATTTTACTCATCAAACAATTTATATGATAGGATGATGGCTCATGTCATAGATGATGGACTCTTTAGTCAATGGCGGTGTCAACAGAACTGCGTACTTGCACAAACGCTCTTCGGCAGGATGTTCTAGGCGGTACTAATTGGTGCATTCAACAGAAAATATCCCGGAGTCAGCATCAACTACCGGACAAATAGGATAGTGTTCAACGTAAGACGGCTTAGTGCTGTCACCATGATAAGGACCACCATCATACGAGATATTTTGTTTGCTGATTGGTGTGCCATCAATGTCAACACAGAGCCAAACATGCAATATATTGTTAATCGTTTGTCTAAGGCATGCTACAATTGCGGTGTAACTATAATTTTAAAGAAGACCGTTCTCCTAGAAAAATAAATAAGCCTCAGATCTCAATTCTTAGAACCAACATAAAAGCTGTGGACAATTTTACTTATTTGGGTAGTATTCTGTCAAGGGCTGTACACATAGACAATGAAGTTGATTGCAGTATAGTCAATGATATTGCAGCATTTGGACGTCTCAGATCCACTGTGTTTTATGTAGAAGAGTTCGGTTGCAGACCAAACTCCAAGTATACTGTGCTGTGATTTTCACTATCTTCATGTATGCTCGTGAAACTTTGACTATATATGCCAGACATGCGAAAAAAAACTTTACCATTTCTATATGACCTGCCTCGACGAATATTAAAAATCAAATGCCAAAATCAGATTCCAGACATTAAGGTTCTAGCCCTATCAAAGCTTCCGTCAGTACACATTGTGTTACAACAGTACAAGGTGTGTAGTGCAGGTCATACATATGCTGAATTCCTTATTCAAGTCTCCCAAAAACATCTGGAGGACGGCGGAAACGGTTCAGGGACAATCTGAAGGCCTCCTTCAATCATTACGGTTTTTATTCAATCTCATGGGAAAAACGAAACCAAGATAGGTGTTCATGGCGTGTCGCAAATCACAAAGGATCTACAATTGCTGAATACGCACGCAATAAAGAACAAGAAAAAACATTACATTAGAAACAACAAAGCAATGGACATCTCTGATAAAGAATTATCCATCCGGTTACAAACATGCGGGAAATATTCCAGAACTCGAATCGGTTTATTAAACCATCTTCGAACCCACTAAACAATTTCATCTTCGCAAGCAATGGACGACCGTATCTGCTTATTCTATATTTGTCAATTCAAGGTGCTTTTACTTTCCGACACTTTTTATATTTCATATTTGCGACCGCTCTCCTCTCCGACTTAATTGATAAAAAACGTATAACTGAAAAGTTCCACGTATAATACACGAGCAGGACCTTCGTATAACAAAGCGTACTCAAGATACCCATGCACAGCCAGCATTCGGCTCTGGGAAAAGTGTATTGAGAATAGTAGTGATGATCTGAAAAGTAAATTCTGGGGCATAAAAGGTCGCTCGTCTTAATGATACTGCCCCTATTTTCGTAGCTCTTTCACTTTTTGTATTAAAAAAAAGAAGGTTTTACTTTGGGAACGGGCTTCGTACGTAAATCTCTTGATGAATCTTCTGTTTTTACACACATCACTCTATAGTCTAAAGATTGGCATTATATGAAAAGTTCATTTTATCGCCGTATTTTTATGAATCGAAGAACTTATTGACCACCTTTGATAATTCCGCTTCTACAAAGCTATTTTGACTTATATTCGCTTGCCATAGGCTAGATATTCAATTTCTTACTTTCATTCCGACTATTTCTGGCCCCCAAGAGTTTTTCTCTTATCGTTTTCGAACTTTTTCTTGTTTGCATACGTGATTATCTGTTTTCTTTCATTTCCGCCGTTTCTTCCCCAGATATGCATAAATACATGACGAGAAGCGTCCATTTTTGTCGTTCTCAAGCTATTTCTGCCTGTAATTGCGCTACAACGCTCGAAGAATTGATCTCAAAACAACGCTCATCTTTTTTTACTTCTTTTCGAATAATCAGAGAGGTCAGAATTCTAACGGGCGGTCAAAAAATGAAGACGGCTTTCATGATTTACGTAATAAATTATAGACTTCAGCCATATATAAAACTTCATTAACTTACAAATAAAGTAAAGAATAAGAACAGAAAGTAGGGTTGAGGAGAAGATGAATGTAACAGTGATAAAAAGACGGCAAATGATTAACTGCGTTGAATTCTGTTTGTTACGTATAATTGGAAATACAGAAATAGAGAACAGAATTATAAAGTTTAACCATCGCTGATTACGGTAGACGATGGAAAAAGAATTAACTATGAAGCATGTTAAAAAAGGAGAGAAAAAATGAAGAAATAATAAAAGTAAAGATTAAAGGGAAGAAAGAAGTTGAAAAGGTAAAATGATAAAGAAATATAAGGATGCAGAGACAATAGGAAAAAAAAAGTAGATTAAAATAGAACAACACAAGAAAGAGAATAAAATGAGGACGTTACGCAAGAAAACAAGGAGGAGTACATGAGAAAGAGTGGCAAAAGAAGGAAGTAGAATTGTAGAAATAAAAAGGAAAGAAGATACAAAGGGAAAATACATAGGAATAGTAAATAAAAAAAAATCAACAAATAAGACCAGTATGGGATTATGATAGCGAGGAATGGTGATGAAAACGTGGATAAGAAAAAATACAATAAAAAGAAAGAGGGGGGGAAAGTCATGCCCAGAATATATACAAAGACGGAAACAAGGAAAAGCTGAAGAATGACGAGGCGAATGGAGTGTGCAAGAAATAAAAGATATAGAAATACAATAGGAGAGAAAACAGAGGGTGAGGCAAATGAATAAATAGATGATAACAAAAATGAATTGCATCATTTAATTATAGAAATAAAGAGAAATTGAAAAACATATGAAAGCCAGAGAGCAAGAGAAGATAATAAAAGAAGAATGAAAAATTAATTTAAGTAATAAAGCGAGGAAAATGCTGAAAAAAAACCCAATTTCACTAAAACGATCAGAAAGAAATACTAAGTAAGGTGCTAAAGGAAGAAGAAAAAAATCAATATAAACAAAACATAGCGCAGTAATACTTAACGCAGAAGTCACGTGGATCCCCAGTCTCTACTCGGAATTATGTTCATAAGTAGTAATATTCTATTGTCACAGAATTCTTGATTTCTTCGCCTAAATCTTCGAGAATAAACGGAAAAGCACTTGTTTAGAATAAAACGAGACCTTGAAAATCTTGTCAAACAGATAAATTCAAAAGAAAAACTACGAGAATGCATTTCGTTATCTAATGTAGCTTCTACCTGTAATTTCTCCCAGAATCTACAGACGATAAAAGTAAATTTAAATGATAAGAATGAAATGAACACGGGCCACTGTGGTGAGTGCAAATTGAGTTTCGAAAATACACCCGGAATAACATTGCGATGAATTTACTTCTTGAGTTGTTTTTGTTCACAATCAACACCATGAAGAACGATAATACATTTTCGTAGAAACGAAACAATAAACGTATAGATGGGTTATATTTGGAGACGAAAATTAAAAGTGCAAATATCAAATGAGAATTAATAGGAAAATTAGTAATTACGTGATAAAAAATATGAAAATATAAGAAAATAATTGTTTATATGAATTTTAAGACGACTGCTTCCGAAAGTATAAATAAAAAAAAATTAATAAAAAAATAAAGAAGAAGAAGGAAGAAAATAAACTGATAACAAGTTATACAAAAAATGAAGAAAAAGATTGAGAACGTTTAGGGAGAAATTAAAAAGAAACACTTAAAAGTAAAAAGTAAAAAAAAAAATATGTTCAGCTAAAAACAAGTGTGAGTAAGAAAAGTGAACATGAGACAGATTTAAATGGAAAAACATAGTAAATTGAGTAAAAAATAGAAAAGTGCAAAAATAGAAGAAAGGATGAAGTATACCAGAAGAGTAGGAGAAACCTAATGCAATAACAAAAGAAACACAAGGTAGAGCAGAATAAACTGCAGACAGAGTAGAAAACGACAAAGAACAAAGTAGAGGAAAAAGGTTGAGAGGACATTTTGCAAGCAGGAATAGAGGAACATGAAAAGCGAAAACATACGTAAACTTCAGCTGAATGAACATTTCCTAACCACAAAAATGTTAAAGAAATCACAAGATATAAATATGTTGTAAGAAAGGATAAACAATAAATATATTAGCTTTTGTCTCTTATTAAATGGAATATATATATATATATATATATATATATATATATATATATATTTATATATTTATATATATATATATATATATATATATATATATATATATTTACTCTTTGGCAGTAGTAGTATTGATTGGCGGGACCAGTGCGCTCTGACTTTTCTCTTTGATAGTAAATTAGCATGTTTATTCTTGCAAGTATTCATGTAATTTCATGTGCCGCCAACATGTACGCTGCTATTCTGGACTCTCTGCTAATTTGTATCTTATTTTAGATACTTGGTCGTAAAATCAGCTCTCAACCGCAGACAGATAGACGCAGTAAAAACGGTTTTTATTTCTTCGAAAGTTTGTGAGCTTTGAAATACGATACTAATTTATATCTGACTTCCAACAAATGATCCGATTATCAGACTTATATTTGCATCATTAGTTGCGTTATTTAAAAACGTATCAGAACCATTGTTCAGGAGCGACATGGAATTCACGGATTCTGTTTATTTAGCTAGAAAATAGATATCCCTCAGATGATTGCTTTATCGATGAAAGTTTTTCAATAAAGCAAGGTGTGTACTGTTGACACATCATATGTAAGTAAAGGAAAGGATTTACGAATCAGTTGCAAGTTATGCTGCTATTTTCAGGTTTCAATTTCACCAAGGGTCTAAAGTCCAGTTTTTGATAGTGAACATCACGTCTTCTCCGAATTTAACTTAGTAACAGCCACATTAGATGTATTTAAATACTAGAACCTGTAAAAACCAAGTACATATAAACATTTACAAGTAAGCCAATGAAAAAGAAGAGCAAATAAAAACCACTTGAAGTAATTTATACACTTTTATTTAAAGAGGGGAAAATAAATTGAGATGGGAGGGAGAAAAAGTTCAACTTTTAACCGTATAAAAGACTGTATTCTGACTGCCAAAAAATGTTCCTTTCTGGCGAACCTTAAAGTTCCTAGTGACAGTTCAGAAAAGAGAAAGAATATACTTAAAATATAAGGAAAGATTAAGAAGGTAAGAATATTTTTTTTAGAAGCAAGGATAATTTATACGGAATTTTATTTAAAGAGAAGAACTGACATTCCTGCTTGTGATGGCATAAAAATAAAAAAAAGTGGCTCGGTGGATTTTCCTCTGCTTTTATCAAACAAATATGTATCTTCTTCAATTTTCTTTTACTGATTTTTGTCGACTTTTACTTGGGGAAAAAAAACATAACTTGACCTGATATAGCTTTGACAGCTTAGTCGAACGAACACTTTTTCTCATTAGAGAAGGCTCTTTTTTATGCACTATTAAAGATTATACAATTTCCTTTTCACTTCAAATATTTCCTGAGGAACAAGCAAATTTTTGTTGTTTGCACCGTTACCTTTTTCATTCGTCTGGAGTTTAACATTTGCACTTATTTCTTTTCCTTTAGACAAGAGTTGGACTATTTTTAAGAATTTTCTTTCTGAACTCAGCCGGCATTTTTCTCTTCATTTTCGTCACCCAGACGAAAATTTAACTGACGAAATAGGACCTTCATCTAGATCCTCCTGGTGTCACGCCACGATTAGTTATTACACCCAGGTCCGATATTTTCAAGCAAAGATCTTTCACTCCCAAAGGCCAAGAGAGAAACTGCCTTTCTTCACTTTCATTTTCGCTTAAATCGGCGAGCAAAAAATCACTCGACCAATCATTAACAAAGAAACAGTCACGTGCTATCAGTATCAGTCTACAACTAAGTGTATATAGGAGTGGGTTAAAGAAAGAAGGCTCTATGGAAGAATTACATTCTGACAGTTCAAAGCGCAACAGTAACCCCGTTTCCTTTGTATAGTAATGCATTTGTTATCCATTTTTTGTGGAAATGCTTTTGGTTTTGCATTGTAAATACTGTATTTTCTGTCGTCTATAGATTATTTTTCCGACCTGTATTTCAATTTGTCTTGGTTTGTCCTTTGTTCTAAGAATTGATATCCAGTTTCCATTATCCTCCTTAATACATATGTTGATGTGTATTCGTCCTCGTCTTGTAATGGCCGCATGTCTACTTCCTATCATGTGATTTAAGTATCTACATTTTTATACGATTTCTTAGATAATGACAGATCTTCACAAAATGTGTGATAAGTACTATTTTTCTAGTTATTTGCACAATGATGTCTATAATGTTCTGCCCTTTATATTTATCCCTTACAGGTGCGGGAACAATATGACAAAGAACTGGAATGTGGTGTAAGTAGCAAACACACTTTTGCTGATATACTTTTCATTATAAAAAAACAGCCCCTTGTCATTCCCAGGGATGACGCTTCGGGCAGTAAACTAATCCGAATCTTTTCTATATAAGCGAGAGGCAAAGCTTGTGAGCCTGCGACATACATTGGCAAATAACTAAAGACATAAAAAGCTACCGTAGTCACAATAGTTGAATTGTTGAATTGAGTGTTGAAGACTGATCAGTCCCCGGTATGATTAGCATACGATAGGTAGTGGTTATCGTAGCAGCATTTATTGTATCATTTATGCCTATCATTTACGAGAGGTAACCATTGCATAACTGTGTTATTGTTTTCACTTTCGCCTATCATTTATGAGGGATAACTATACTCCTTACTGTCTTCAAATATATAAGAAATACCCACGTTGTAGACACGTTTACACCCAAAAGCATATCTTCTCCCATTGACAAATAATCACCTATTTACTAATTGAGTAAGTTCCATTGTTTAACCTCACTGATTAAATGACAAATGAATTACTGGCATATGAAGTTGATTTTTAGACACCAGTGATTATTATGCAGGTAAAAGATAATCTTAAACTGCACTACAAGATATTGTTATTGACTAATGAATCACCACCCCCAAATGCTCAAATGGACGTCAAAGTAAATGTATATATGAGTGTGAATTAGATGTAAGTGAATATTATAACATTTTTAAAGCAATATGTGGCACAATAATAAAAAGTAAATTGAAGCGATACTCTATGACTTCTTAATACGCATTCTACCAATATTGAATTGTCCTTGAAAAACGACAAGTAAAATAAATTTAGTGACATTTTAATCTCGAAACGTCATCAACCATTGTCACAGCCCAGGTTGATATTCTTTTTATAAAATCTGAGCTGTTCTAATCAGAAGAGACAGGTGCCTAACGTCAAAGTTACTTGGACGACCCAAGGATTTGAAACAGACAAAACACAAAATGACAATATCTCAGCTTCTTTGTCCGTCATATCAATGCATCTCTCTGTCTCTCTCTCTCTCTCTCTCTCTCTTACTATTTTTCTCTCTTTCGTTTTCCGCCAAGAGAAGATTTAAAATCTGCTGAATTTTCCACTTTGTTGAGAACGAGTATCAAGTTGCAATATTCTCTCAGTTCTTAAAATAAAATCATTTCTGTTTCATGAGAAAATGTATATGTCACTCATTTAAAAAAGCCTGCATTTTCAGCTGACGTGTCCCGCTTATATTGACGCGAAGAGCATAAAGAGAAGACCTACCAGACTACAAATAAACGTCTTGATTTAAAATATATGCGTCTATTGTTTTATTATGTTTAACACATTGGAAAACAAAGTACCGTACCAGAACGTAACAGCCTTTCCAGAAGCTTCGTCGGAACGTGCAAAACCAAGATACTACCTCCGCCAAACCATAGTTACAAAAATTGACGGAAAAGACTGATTTTGATTACAAAGCTGACAATGTTGTTGTCAACAGAAAAACACTCGTGTATTGTATTCTACATATGGGAGTTTTTGAAAGGGAGTTTAGTCCATTGAAATTTCATATGAATCTAAATATACAAAGGAAAAACGGAAATACGTTGGTAGTGGAGGTAGAACGACGCATGCCTGTGAAATTCTTGCAATGAGAACTATAAAATGTAGCTCACCATCTATACAGATTCCCTAGTTTGTATATCAATTTTCCCAAGTTCGATAAGACACACTTCGGAGGTGACATCTATCCAAATCTCGTTAAGACAACGTCAAAAATAAGAAACATAATCCGACGTATAAAAATCATTAAATTATTAATCCTCCAAAATTCCGAAACGCAATTCGATACAGCGTCTAGCGTCCACGAAGGTGAGCATAACATTCTCAACATACTATATAACATTAATGTTCTTCACTTTTTTAGCAAGTCAAATTTTTATAGATATGAAGATAAATTCAATTTCTGAGAATTCCTATTAAAGTAAAAATAAGACCAAAGAAAAAATCAACACATGCTTGAGAAGCGTTGTCTCCAGCATTTCGCAAAGATCTCATTTTTCTATTCGACACGCGCGCACTGGTGAAAGAACCTGCGATGGTGAAATTGGTGGCTTTATCGCAAATACATAATTTAAGCATAAGCATCAAACGACACATCTTTATTTTAAACAACTATGCAAGGAGTGCGCCTAGTATTTAATATATTCAGGGGCTAATACCTGATATATAAACCTCAAGAATGGATGAAAAAGAACATGCTTGATAGAAGAAAGAAAACATCCTACGATAAATAAGCATATAAGGAATGACGGTCGAAAAGTGGCGGCACTTATTCTATATTCTGATCGAATTGATAAATACGTATTGAAAATTGGATTGTGATGTCTGAGCTCATGTATTCATGTCTTGTTTTTTTCTGTTGCAGATCTTGGCGGGGTGAGACTATAAAATATGATACCTGTCAGGGATGTGTCAAAAGCAGACATGTGTCATAGGGTTTCTTTTAAAGGTGCATTGAGCATGGTGGTGACTATGTAGAAAAATAAATTATTGTGCAAAAACGTAACTAGTTTTAATGATTCCTGTTTCTTTTTGTTTTTTTTTCAAGTAACTCGTCAACATTTTAGCTTAAAACGTAAAAGTTAAGATTACTTTAAAGCGAGCTCTGTACTATGCCCATGAATGTCTCGTTCTATTTATTCGTTGGCACAAATGTGCATGTTTGACTCTCTAGTTTCAAATGATTGATACAGAATGTGGATACATCCACGAAATAATTATGAGCTATGTATATTTGCTAAAACTTTGGACTAAACCGTGACAAGTTACGCTTAGTTAAATACGATCTGAGAAGTTGAAGAATACCAGTTTAACTATTAATTCATTTTTTTTTTACTCACTATCAAATGTTTTATGAGAATTATGGACAGTTTCACCAATTTATGACATAGTGCGTTAATCTGTTTCTCCTGCACATTAATTTTAATCTAAAACAATATGGAGATGCATGTTCTCACTTTTTACTATCCTTTTATTTTTGAGTTATTTGCCTACAAAATATCTCCTTCTGTTTATTCCTTATGAAATATTAATTAGATTATTTGCTTCTGATGACATATAAGAATATACCATATTTTTTTCTTTAGCTTTGCACATAAACTAAAATTAAAAATATAAACTTCTAGTTCAAAACAGATTTACTATCGTGTTTGTAATATTTTGAAATCTGAATTCAGTTGTAAATGATTCAATACTCGATGCGCGCGATACCCCAAAAATACAATTGCGCATTATTTCAGACGTCTACCTGGTCATCGCTGACGGAACAGGCGCATGCTACGCCTGTACATTAAAATGAAGGTTCTCGTTAAAAATTCCGTGCTAATTCCTTGGTTTGACAAAAATGTTTCCCATGTTGACAAGAAACACCTAAAATAGTTCGGGTATTACATCAAACGAAAGGTTGCGACTCAAAATGAGAACAGTAGTTCAAAGAATCAAAATCATAAGAATTTTCTTTTTATTTGCTTTCGATTTGTTGTATTCTGAAAATGAACAATTTTAACATTTTTACAATGTGATTTTTGACAAAAATATATATCACAATAAGTCTTCTTTTGATCACGTGTTATCTTATAGCAGACCCTAAAGAAGAAAAGTAACTGATTTACTTTTTTCAGTAAAATATTTTTACTTTTATTTCCTTTGGATTTGATGCGTTTATTTGTGCTGTTATCTGGAAATGAATAATCATTTTTTTTTTACTAACGAGTCACCACTTATCAAAGCCACTTCAAGAAAAAGGGTTAATGGGTATACAGTAGTCAATGGGAAATGTCGTAGTAATCGTTAGTAATGGAAATTTGATGAATCAGATTATTTAAGAAATTGACCACATTTTACTCAGTTAGAAAGTAGGAATAAGGTCAGAGTTCCGCAGGCGTGTAGTTCTAAGAAAGAAGCTTTGTTCATGGAATCTACTGTTAGGTTAAGACACGTATAAAGAGTGGGGGAATTATTGATAGTGGTTTAAGATAGACAAGTGCTTTTAGTGAAAGTTCGGCCAGTGAAACCATAGATTTGAGCTCAGACAACCACTGGCCATGAAAATAAGGATAAGGCGTAGCAAGTCTTGCAACGTCTATATTGTGGGAAAGAGGTTGCAGGAAAGAGAAAAGGGCATCCCTATTTAAGCTGCGAAGTCTATTTTAGACTCTGTTAAGGCAGGATAAACTGTTTTAGAAGCTCCTACCCAGATGTTGCAAAAGTACTCCATCCTTGGGCGTACTAAGCTTTTATACAGATGTAGAATTGCTTCAACAGTGAGATATCAACAGGAGCGATAGAAGAATCCGACCATTTTTCAACGGATTTGATGTACATGTTCCATACGCTTAGAATCTTATTGCATAAAACATTTAATACAAAGATGTGCTGTAAAATAAATTTCTTGCAGATGAAAAAATGATAAATTTAAAATCGCTGACGGAACGAGAGCACGCAACGCCTGGGGATTAAAATAAAAGGTTCTCTTTAAAGAGTTCATACTAATTCCCAAGTTTGACGAAAAGAACCCAGCGTTCTAAAAGATACACCCGAAGAATGGTTGGAGTTTTCATCGTCAAAAAATCTTGTGAAAATGACACTCAAAATTCAAATAGTAGTCCGAAGAATCCGAATAATATAATGCTCAATAGAAAAATGTTATCTCGGCAACATTAACATATAAAAGATGTTTTTGTCAGGAAAACTACAAATTGTATAAGCCCGGTATTTTTGACATGACGAGAATAGTCCAGATATATTATTAAAAACTATGAATTTCCTAAAAATACTTTATAGAACAAATTAGAAGAGCGAGTCTACGAACTTTGCTGCCCAAAGAATGTCGAGTACGCCTGCCAGTATGCAACACTGCCTAATGATGTTTTGTTTATCAACAAGATGAACTCTCTGATTTGGTCGGTGATTAGTACCGTGTGCTGATGCGGGAAGAAAACAAACTGATGGAAATATAAGCAGCAGATGCACGCAAATGAGAACAAGAAAAAAATAAAGTTGAAGAGAGAAAAACAGTTTTTTCATTCACAATTAGCAAGAGGCAGTCCAGGCCTGTCGCATTTTATCATATTTTTAGCCTCTCTTGCTCATCAGAACGGCAACATAACATAAACGCATAACGAACCGATTCAGACTGCATTTTCGATCGTCTTAAAAGTCAAGAGCTCTTGAACATTGTTCAGAATCGCACAGGTTCAGGATTGCATATGTGTGTGTATATCTGGGTGAATTTATCTGTGTGTGCGGTTGTTTGATATTAGTCGCATGTATATGTGCATGTGTAATTCGCTTCGAATTAAGTGTGTGGTTTTTGGAAGATGTATGGATCTGTTAGATAATGTATGGCCAGTTTTAAATCTCCGTATGCACAATTTAAGTAAACCTCACATCACAGACGCACTCATTAACGTGAATTGCTCACCACATATAAAAAATAAATGAGCTTGTATTTCTAGCAATAAAATATCAACTTTAATCCAAGTCTTCCATACCATTGACGCACCGACAGTAAAGTGGATAAAGAAACGTACTAATGAGCTGGTGTGCTAAGTTCAAATTCAGTTCGTTCAACAACATCATTTTCACTAAGGCATGCTAGCAACCGTTCATGCGGTTTCTTTAGCTCGAATGCCAAGAATACAATCAAGTAGTGCAGCAGTTGTACATTGCTAATTATAGGAATTTATTTTTTAGCATGTAGTGGTTCTTTTTTGTTTTATCATTAATTCACCTCAAGCAAGGTACGGTGACATTTGGACGTAAGGGAATACAAGTTCGGACAAAATTTATAGAGATACTACAAAGCAAATTATGCATCAAGACGTCTGTTCAGAACAGTCAGGGAAACAAGGAACCAAATATATAGCTGTTTGAGGATAAATACTACTTAAATATAAACTTTTGTGGTATCTGGGGATATCTAGAGTCTATTAGTGGGGTTTGTTTGTTTGTCAGGTTAGTCGGGGTTATTTACGTCAAAGTAGTACACGCGCATTGAGGACGTTGGAGAACATTAGATTAAAATACATGAAGATCTTGTGAGGTTGGACTGTGGATAAATGGTGATATATAAACTTGTAGATTGAAAGTAAATATCTCTCTTGTCGTTGAGTTATTTCCCAGTGTTTTGGAAGGTTCCCTAGTTATTTTCCCATCAAACGTTGGCACTCGT
The DNA here is from genome assembly GCF_053919585.1 of Euprymna scolopes. NCBI lineage: Eukaryota > Metazoa > Mollusca > Cephalopoda > Sepiida > Sepiolidae > Euprymna > Euprymna scolopes. Next base: position 89,669,235 of record NC_136497.1, read on the forward strand.
TAGTGCTTTAGGTATGCATTTCCTGTTATTTTTCTTTTATTTATTCTCTAGAACATTCTCTAGAACATGACAAGCTTGCTAAGGAGAGATTAGATCCCCACTTACATATGTCAAATAAATCTTAATCTTCTAGCTTTGAGAACTTCTGTTATTTTACTCTACTTTTCCTATATATATATATATATATATATATATATATATATATATATATATATATATGTATATATATATATATATGTTTTCCCTAGATACTGAAATATGATCAGATTCGATGATTTATAGAGTGCATTGTTTCGATTTATTAGTTGAATATTTCCATGCACTCCCTAATAGTGATTGTTTATTTGTATTCGGCGCTTTTTCTAGGATCATCTCTTACTCATTTAGTTAAAGTTGTTGACTTTATATTAGTTTCCTATTTTTTAATTTTTATTTTAAAGTATGCTACATTTGACGAATCTCTCCTTAAACCGACGGTCCGTCGTACCTAAATATGGATGGTTTATTATTGTAAACTAGCAGTGACGTAAACCGGTGTTGCCCGGTGGAAGCCTGCCCTCCCTCTAACAAAAAAGTAAACAACGGTTGTTCTTGCTGGCCACTACCTTCCCTGAACAAATTCCTTTGTTGTTCAAGTTGTTCTCTTTTTCAACTCTTCAACCAATAGTAGTAAACTAAATTCCAGTTTTAGTAGGCTTTTTTTTACGTTTAAAACAAAACCATTACGTCTGTTTTCACTGAATTTCTTTGAGTATTGTCATGTTAAGAAGCAAACTCAGTATGTTAAGAACGGATTTTGGAGTAGACACCACAAACCTCCCTATTCTAAGACTGATTTTCGAGATAGACACCCCCAACATACACATGAAAAAATATTCGGCGTAGACAAACCTCTGTTTGTGGGAGGGAACACTCCCTCAAATTTAATCGTGATAATCCTTGTCAGCATAGCCACCCGCAAATTCTAAAAAAAAAGAAAATTTGAGGGTGGCAGTTTTGGCAGGAGAGAAGATTAATTTATTGCATCTGCGTACAAATATGCAAGACATTAAATTACAGTCCATGATACAGGTCTTTATATCTCTGTAAGTTCTTGTCTCCGCAAAATTTGAATGAGATTTCTGTAATCAGCATCGAGGAAAACCTACAAAATGTATCATTCTAAGATTGTGCAGCTGGACTTAATGTACAAATTTACCCCCTTATCGTAAAAAAAGTAAATTAACGCGTATGCAATTTCAATAATAAGTTCGTAAAAGATCTGAGACTCAAATACTCCATAGAATTCGGTTCCCTAATTTGTAAAATTTACGTTCAAACTGTAGAGTAGGTAAATCTGCGATAAAAAAGGTAAGAACTTAACTTTCAAACACGCCGCTGGGTCTATTAATTTATGTACGTAAGCACCAATTGTTTAATATCATAACATTTTCAGAGAAATGAGATAAAAAAAAAAAAAGAATTAATACATGCAAAACGTTTACATACTTTTACACTTTTGTATTATAAGGGTGTTGCAAAAAACTAAACATGATATATCAGAGGGTAACTTTAACATCTTGGTTATCTGCAAAGATATGCAATTAAAAACTAAAAAGCAATGAAAGGAAAATGTTTTTTTTACCCATTTTTATATTTTTTTATTATAAAAAAACACACACACACAATCTAGTTAACTGTAAAATAGTTGAACCGTTTTTGAAAAAGTGGATATTTCACATATAAAATATTTAGATAGAGAGGGAGAGAGAGGGAGAAAGAGAGAGAAAGAAGGTTAAATAGAGAAAGAGAGGAAGAAAGAAAAAGAGAATATATACAGCGGGAGAATCAACTAAAGCATGTAAACTCTGCAGTCGTGTATTGGATATAAGTTCCAATTTTGCATCACTTATTTATATGCAGTAATTTTTTTTTCAACAAGCGATTTTGAGCTTCATGTCTTATTTATTATTTGACTGGTTTGATGAATGCAATAAATCTACAACCCTGCATTTCGAGGCCGCGACTCACATCAATAAGAAATATATTACTTCCAGCCTTTTCTTAAAGTTAAGAATTGAACATATTAAGGTATCTTTCTTCCAAGAGCGTCTTATTAAAATCACTCCTAAAGTAGTTCGAAACTCGCCACAAGTAGCCACGACTCGGCAGAAAGTTTTGTAAAGTAATATTGACAATACTGACTTTAATATTCCATCTAATTATTTGCTGCTAGGAGATGATAGATAAGTGTATTAGATAGGTCGTCCTCAGCTAGGCGATTTTAATTCAATTGATGCGATAACGATTTATACAAGGAGGCTCAGTCCAAACGCTGAGATTCTGAGTTTCAAATATCTTAATACCGCTTCAAGCACATTTTGCTTCCGAGAATTGCAGACAATCAACTATACACAGTTTTAATTAATAAACATTTTATTTCGTGTCAGAATTGGCACCTCGTTATATCTATAAATCTATCTAGTTATTACTTCTACATTTCTTACTTCATCTATCTCATATATATGTATGTATACAGATATATATGTGTGTGTGTGTGTGAGATAGATGAAGTAAGAAATACAGAATTTCTTACTTCATCTATCTCATATATATATATATGTGTGTGTGTGTGTATGAGATAGATGAAGTAAGAAATACATAAGTAATAACTATATAGATTTATAGATATAACGATCAATATATATATATATATATATATATATATATATATATATATATATATATCCATAAATCTATTTATTACTTCTGTATTTCTTACTTCATATATATATATATATATATATATATATATATATATATATATACACAGATAGATGAATAAATAGATAGATATATAGATAGATAGATGCGGTTAGTCACGGGAAACAGATGTATTTAGAACGCTCCTTGCTCTCCTGGGGTAAGGGATACGAAATACGGAAGGTAATCTTTAACCCTGCTTAATATGTCGTTTAGTTTTATGTTATTTATTTATCTTTTACGTTATATTTTGTTTTAGTTAATTATTGATATTGAATTGCTTTTCTTTTCAATCTATTGCCCTTATGCTACTGTGGAGTTGTGAACACCGTGTGGTTGCTTATATCACTAACGTGAAAAATGGTAAATCAGTGATAAAAATATTACGTATCTTCAAAAGAAGATTCAAAATCGGTCATAATTTGTAAGACATAATTTAGTAAATGTTTTTATGTATACTATAATTTTTTTGTTAGAATATTTGCAGAGTTTTGTTTTCCTTAAAACTCCGTTTTCCATGACACCCTGTATATATATATATATATATATATATATATATATATGTCTATATATACATGCATATATACATGTCTATATATACATGTATATGCATGTATATATACACATGTATATATATACATGTATATATACATATATACATATATATACATATACATATATACATATATAGATATATACATATACATGCATATATATACATATATACACATACATGTATATATACATATATATGTATATATATACCTGTCTATATATACATGTATATATAGATGTATATATACACATGTATATATACATATATATATTTACATATACACATATATATATACATATACATATATATACATATACACATATATATACATATACACATATATATATACACATATATATACATGTACATGTATTTATATATACATGTCTATGTATATATGCATGTCTATATATATGCATGTCTATATATATATATATATATGTATATATCGATGTCTATATATACACATGTCTCTATAGACATGTGTCTATCTAGACATGTGTATATATAGACATGTATATATATGCATGTATATATAGTATCGTGCAAAAGTTAAGGAACAATCGATCATTTTTTTAAATGGCTTCTAATTTTATCTATGAAAAAGAAAAAAAAAATGGTGAATTTTCCAATGTTTAATAATGGTAGTTAAAGAAAAAAAAAATTTTTTTTTTATTTTTATACATATTATTTTTTTTTTTACATATAAATAAAATTAATTAAATTACAGGTGTCCACAAGTTAAGGAACGAGGGAAATTCATTATGAAAAAATAAAGAATCCTTTCAGTATTTAGTGAAAATCCCCTTGTTTTCAATCACACTATGGCATCTTTTGCTGCAAGATAGAACCAATCGTTCACATATTATAGGTGAAATATTATTCCAGGATGTTTTTTATACATTCCCATAAATCATCAAGATTTTTTTTTTTGGGGGGGGGGGTCTGTGATCTTCTCACCAATAATTTTCCAAACATTTTCAATTGGATTCAGGTGTGGGTTCTGAGCTGGCCAATCCATAACGCAAATATTGGATCTATTTAGCTCTTCTAAAACTATTTTTTCTTTATGGCACGGTGCCTGGTCTTGCATAAAGATATCAGAATTAGAAAGATTAGGTACCACATGTTCTTTAATCAATTCTCTGTACATTTAGGCATTAACTTTTCCATGAATTCTCACAAGGGGGCCAGTTCCTTTTGAATATATCATGCCCCATAGCATTATACTGCCGCCTCCAAATTTTACTGTATTTTTAACGCACTTAGAGGGCAGTCTTTCTCCATTTTTTCATCTGACATGTGGTCTTTTGTCTGATCCGAAAAGATTAAATTTAGATTCATCAGTAAAATGAACCTTTTCCCATTTTTTTTCTTCCCAAAACAATTGTTTTTCGGCGAATAACAATCTGACCTTTTTATTCTTAATAGAAATTAAAGGCGTTGAGCATGGACTTCTTGAAAATAATCCAACTTCGTAAAATCTTCGTGAGATTGTTTGTCGGGAAATCTTTTGTCCAGTTTCGTATGTAAAATCCCGGGATATCGAAGTCGCAGTTTTAAAGCGATCAGAACAAGATGATCGAGTGATTTTTCTATCCTCCCTTTTAGTTGTTATTCGGGGTCGGCCCGATTTTTTTTCTTTTCAGTCAATGGTAAACCTTTTTTTCTATTTTCAATAATCCGAAAAACAACGCTTTTAGACCTTTTCAATATTTTAGCAATCTCCCCTATGGACTTTTTTTCATCATAATGATCACAAATAAGCTGTGTTTCTTGTACAGATAGCCTTTTTCGAATATTCAGAGTCGACATTTTCTTGTTGTTAATAAAATTGTTAACGTTTGTATAATTTTCTGCGTTCCTAAATTTTTGGACGCCTGTAGTTTAATTAAATTTATTTATATGTAAAAAACTAATATGTATTAAAATCAAAAATTAAAATTTTTTTTTTCTTTAACTACCATTATTAAACACTGGAAAATTCACCATTTTTTTTTCTTTTTCATAGATAAAATTGGAAGCCATTAAAAATAATGATCGATCATTCCTTAACTTTTGGACACTACTGTATAAACATGCATATATATATACATGTATCTACATATATATATATATATATACATATATATACATATATACATATATATGCACACATATATACATATATATATATACATACATATGTATATACATATATATATACATATATACTTGCATGTGTATCTGTGTATGCATGTATCTATTGTGTTTAATTAAACAGCATCTTCCATTGAAACAACATTAAACATCCTTTCGTATTGAAGTAAACTGCAATGTAAATGGGACAATAAGTTTCCGTCTAGTCATCTATATATTAATATGGTTGTCCATACGGTGTCACGTCATCATCATCGCAAACATTAATTAATGAAACGCGTCATCATCATCGCAAACATTAATTAACATGAATTATCTCCCTTTATTGTTCAATCTTTATTAGTTAAAAATCATTAAACCGTTTGATTTCCCACAACTTCCTGAAAAAAAATATATATATGAACTATTTATAGTTCCGGATTATTTTAAAAACAATTATGCATAGAAGGTATCGTCCAGTGTAAATAGTATAGTATTTCACTTATATTTTTAACGATGTCTTCTGTAGTACGGATCGCTTATTCTATTTTATTCAGTAATAAATATATTTTTTACATTAAACGCTACGAGTTCGTTTTTTTTTGTTTTTTTACTGTGCCACTTTATCTTTTTTTATTTACATTTGAGTGAGCCTTACATAACAAAAATTATGTTTAGAAATAAATGTCACAAAAGTCCAGAATGACTTTATTAAATAAATCACCAAAGTCACCATTCGCAAATACATTGAGTAACACAGAGTCAAAACATATTTTACGTCTTGTAATTTTTTGTTTTGTTTTACATGCCAATACTTATTCGTGTTATTTAATGCTGAATCGAGTAATTTTGTAACATTTATACATCTTCACGTTGTTTACATAGTTATTACTTATATTTTGTTCGTTTTATTTTGCTTCTTTCACAGGCATTCATCATCTTCTAATGCCTACCGACAGGGCATACATATTTAAATACCATAAAAAATGGACACAACATTTTTTTTTAATATGAAATAAAACACTTTGTTTCATTACTTACGATTTAATTTATTTAAAGAAATATTTATTTCATATTAAAATATTTTTAGTATATCTTATTTAACTAAAGAATTTTTCTATTATTTTTATTACATTGTTAGGTGAAGTTTCAGAATAGTTAACCCCCGTCCCCATATTAAGAATGGCTTTCAGCATGATTCTTACAATAGCGGTATCAGATATTTTTTTCCTTATTTTAAAACTAATTATTAAAAAAAGATACAAGACCATTTTTTTTTCATTAAATCGCTATTTAGGTGAAGGTTCAAAATAGTAAACACTTCTCCCCATAACCGTGTTTTTATGCAGTAAAATACTTTGTTTCAATAATTATGGTTTAAATAAATATTTATTCCTTATTAAACGATTTACAGTATATTTTATTTAACTGAAGAAATATTTATTGTTCATACATATATTTTCCCTTATTTTTTTACATTGTTAAGTGTAGTTTCGGAATAGTTACCCCCTCCCCATATCAATAATGGCTTTCAGCATGGTTCTTACAATAGTGCTATCAAAGTTTATTGATTTTTCTTATTTAACAGAAATTATAAAACAGATACAAGCACATTTTAAACATTTTTTTCATTAAATGGTTATTTAGGTGAAGGTTCAAAATAGTTAACCCTTCTCCCCATAACCGTTTTTTTATGCAGTAAAATACTTTGTTTCAATAATTATGGTTTAAATAAATATTTATTCCTTATTAAAAGATTTACAGTATATTTTATTTAATTGAAATCTATATCAATAAGTCGACTTAAAAAATATTTGTGAATTTCCAAATCTTCATTGAATAAAATTCAAAATAAATAGAAAAGTCTATTGCATATGTAAAAGCTGACGGTTGCTTATTTAACTTCATTAAAAGCTATCCAAGTCAACCAAGAGCTGCTCAATATTCTGGCTTAATGGATCATTTAGCAAGGAATAAAGATGGTTATTCTGGTGTACCAGTTATTCTACCATCTACATTTACAGGAAGTCCTAGGAATCTACAACAGCTTTATCAAGATGCAATGGCAGTTTTCTGTGACCTATTCATTACGTACACGTGTAATCCAAAATGTCCTGAGATATTAAACATCTTGGAGTCATCAGAACTTTCACAAAATCGATGTCAACAATGCCACAGTTTTTTTTTTAATTCAGAGTCTGACTCCCAAGAACCTGTTGACTGACCACTATTCTCACTTCAAGCAGCTGATCGACTGTCACTGCCTCAATCATCACCAGCACTTCCTGAGAATATCAACCGCATCAGTTACGATCGCTTGACCTTCAATAAAAGTTTAAACTAAAGTTATTTGTTCTACTTGCTTCCATACGTTCGTTTTTATAATATAACAATAAGGAATTTCTTACTGACGTGTCTTAAAAGATTTTAACTACCGTGGAATTTCCACGGGTCCTGCTAGTCTTTATTATTCAATTAAAAATTCAAGTACTTGTAATTATTTATTTGTTTCCCCACGGAACAAAATGTGACACAAGGTCGTGTATAATGTGAGAAAAAACCTGTTCCGGTTAAAAAGGGCACTCTAGCAGTTTGCAAAAATGAAATTGCCTCAGTATAGAAAAGTGTTCCCCTCCATTGACTAAGGACAATTTATTTGAGTGCGGCATATGTGCAGACACAACACTTTAGCCACCAGTCCAGTACGAGTACCGGATGTCGACCGAAAAGAATTCTAGTGCTTTTCTACTCAACAAGCCGAAATGCACAACATGTATAGTCTTGGATTATCAAGGGAGAAAATCTATATTCAAAACATTCTCCCCCGCAAAATTTCTTACTCATATGGGAGAGAGCCCCTTAAATGTTCAGGCTCCAGATCGGTAGCGGACGTCGAAACATGATAATTCAATTCCTCACCTCACTATTTTCTCACTTTTATTCTGCTTGTAGTCTTAGAGTTAAACATAAAAGCAACTGATTTTTGCTCAGTAATAAGTTTAAAGTCGCGCCCGATCAAGTAGTGCCGCCGTTTTCCTGATGTCTCGACTATGGCGTAGGCTTCCTTTTCAATTGCGGCTTGCCATCGTTCAGCCCGTGAGAGGGCCCTTGTAAAACAGGCTACAGGACGATTAGCTTGTATCAAAGAAGCAGCAATATCACAGTCTGACGCATCCGTTTCAACAACCAGAGAAATATTCTATTGTGTTAATATCTAACTTCGCAATATCTTCTTTCAGCTCTTCGACTGCCATGTACAGATTGATGAGACAGAGGAAACGTCTCTACTTGTTTTATCCCCGAGTCAATAAACATTTTATTATTATTAGAAAAACTTCTGCTTTTCACTGCTATGGGTTTGCAGTTTTCAATTAGGTTTTCGAAAAATGACGAGTACCAGATTTTTGCTGTCGCCACTCCACAAATTTTTAATGCGGGCATAGAATCGCCAAACAGAATTTCAGTCTGCGTGTGTCGCTGCGAAAAATCATTTCCCAGTATTATTTCCCAACAAAGGTTTCTCATTATGGAGACGTAATTAAATAGTAAGTCCACTAAACAATACCCACTAACTTGTGAAGACAATGGCGCCTTCCCCATTTTTACTAAATGCAATGCGTTGGTTGTTTCCAAGCTTTCTTTGATAAAGTTTTCTGAGCTGCTACTAATGAGAAAGGTATTCGCAGATCTGGTAATTTGTACTTTTACAATAGTTTTTGTAAGGCAGTCTGGAATGGCGGCTGAAGTTGCAAATATATTTTGACGAGTAAATTTATGGCGGATTTGAGAAGATTTGAAAATTATCAAGTTTTCCACATTTGTGACAACGAGTATTTCTGACAGGGCATGAAACTCGTAGATGCTTAGATAAGCCAAAAAATTGTTGGTCTTCTTTTTATTAAAGCAGTTGTGAGCAATTGTTCTTGAAACTTCGTCGGACTATTATCAAAGGAGGGGCAGTAGGAACGGTGCCTCTAAAGCGGCGCAAACTGTGTCTGGCTGTAAATAAGAACTAGATAATGTATAGCACATTGGAAGGTATAGGCTTGCACGTAAGCTGTTCTAAGTGTAAGAGTTTTATATTAAAGAAGACGTCGTCTTACTTGAGCATTACGTAAACCATTAATGGACGCGTTCAAACTGTGTTGCTCTTAGACTTCTAATGCCGTCATTGGACAGAAGTTGCCATCTTTGCCCAGTGTCTGAAGGTTCTTAAGGATATGGTCCAGTGTTTCGCCTACTTCATGTCGGCGAGTTTCAAGTAGGTGTCTAGAAAATATCTCATTTGTCGGGATTATGTATATAGCGTCCATACATCGATTGCTTCTTCGTAGGTAACACAATCCGAGATGTTCGTTGACTGTGTGAGACAGGTACTTGGTTAGGCGCGCATGCTTATTGGTGTGACGTTCCGGCCTTTCTGAATGGTGAACCCTGATAAAATTTTTAACGGTCTTCCGCCAATGTTTCCAGAACTTGTCAGATGTATCACTTTCTGGATCTGTTGTTATTCGCTCCAGTCGCATAAAATGTTCCATTCTTTAATTGAATCAATTGTAATGAAAACAGGAAGATAAGTTTCCGTCTAGTAATCTTTATTATTCAATTAAGAATTCGACTAATTGTCTACTCGACAAGCGGAAATGCACAACATGTATAGTCTTGGATTATCAAGAGAGATAGTCCGTATTCACAGCACATTTTTTTTTAAATATTAAAGTGTAATTTCGCTTAAATTTATTTTCTTTGTATTTCCAATATTTAGAATAATCTTTCCGGCTTAAAATACAAGAATAATCATATAAGCGTGTATGAAATAGACTAAATGATTTGAAAATGACTGTCACTTATTAGACATAAATTTCCACCCGCTTCAGACCCTCGCTTTTTATGTATTTTTTCGAAAAACGCACTAGGTCATCAACCGTGTCGATGAAAAAAATAGGAGTTATTTTCTCTGCTCTTCGCCACTTCAGAAGTGAGAATTTGAATACAATAATATGTAACGGTTCAAAACTACTTCTATATCATTAAAAAATAACAACTACAGAGTTTAAATTTAGAAGCGACAGAAACCGTGCATAAAATCTGATAAGGAGTCGTGGCTTATTGGTAAAACGCTTGACTGCTTTTACTGTAGTAGTGAGTTCGGACTTTGTTGATGTTGGATCCATACTTATGACGAGGGATACCCAGAAACCAGTTGGATATATTTTATGCAGCTTCAAATATGGAATATATATATATATATATATATATGTAAATAAAAATATTTGAGTATTTGATAAATAATAATGATAATAACAATAATAATAAATTTAAATACTTCCTGTCAAAATAGGGGTGATGCAAAAACATCAAAGGGGGCTAAGTTTTCTCTCTATTTTATCGCTTAAAATAAAAATACAAAAAATAAGCAACGCTACTTGTATATCGCTAAAAATAACAACCACACATTTTAGATATGTAATCATATGCTTCAAACTGCTATGGCGTAAACCGCAACGATCTGGTTAACGGTAACAGCGAGACTAGCTTGTGAAAACACGTGTCAATAGAAACAGCATGAAACCTCGTTAGCGGTAGCTCTAAACCCAACAAGTTCTCCTCTCGTCTCCTCATTATCATCATGGTCAACGTGGTCCTGTGCGCTTTACAGATTCGGCTCATTCTTTTTTTTTTTACCAAGGGTAGCGATTAAACACATGTATTCCCCAAACACAACAATTGATGAGCTCAGCTGTTGTCCCTAAGGCACATTTCTTTCTATTCCGTGCCTTAGCTGCGCTGATGCAGCCATTCTAACACAATATATTTTGCCTTTGCTCTTCCCGTTCGGTATAAACTCCTTATCATTTTCTTTTACATCAAGCAACATAAATATGTTCTCGGTTAAGACATCTCGCGCTCTCCCATACATTTCTTTCTTTTTGTTTTCTTTTTTTTTAAAGTATTTTCTCGTGGAAATTACGTTCGTATATTAATACGAAAATTAGATCGTTTATTTTATTTTGTCGCGCGCTTTATTTCTTCTCTTCGTCGTTTCCTCTTTCTGTATTTCCTTCTCTTGGTTTTGATAACTACCTCACTAGTCTGAATTTCGCCCTTACTATATTTAGCCTTGCATTTTGGTATAATGAATTATATTTATTCCACAAAACTATATATAGGTAGATATAGAATGGATCAGTTGTCGAATAATGGAATACAAGCAAAATTTGGGGGATAGAAGAGAATCTTTATGCAAGGGAATTTCGAAGCCTAATGTTTCTCATCAGAAGAGTAAAGAAGGTGCTATGTAGCATGTAGGAGATGCGGCGTCTAGCGTAGGTTTCATTAGGGGCGAAAAAGATAAAGAGGGATTATAGAATGTTGGGGGAAGCTTTGTTGAATTCTAAATAAATAAATAAAGCTTGTTATATATAATATGATATATAACATTGTATATGGTCTTTAACATAGTGCTGAGTTTAAAGGGTATATGCTTTAGGGTTTAATTGAGGGTATATTGTGGCTGTGTAATAATTAACATTGTCATTACGTTTATCACAGCTATTGCAATATTATTTTTATTTTTATTTTATTTTATCTTTATTATTATTACTATTATAATATTTGTCTTTATTATCATTCTCATCACTATAATTGGCCTATTATTGGAATTCTTACCATTTTTATAACTTTATTAACTAGAGATTTTATTCTGTAAATGCAACAATAAAAGAAAATTATTATGCATTACTTAAAACACCTATGTATATATATGTATGTGTATATATGCATGTATGTATATGTGTATACATATTTATGTATATGCGTGTATATATACATATATATATATATATATATATATATATATATATATATATATATATATATAACGGGTGACCCCCCACAACAGGTCTAAATTAGGCTCCGTTTCTTAGTGTTCTGTCCGAATGAAATTAAACCTTGGTCATAACTAATTTATTATATTCAAAACATCACATTAAAACACTAGGGTCTTTGGCTCTTTTTTCTCTGTTATACAGCATATGTTCTAGATTGCCTCCATTTTGCTTTTGTTTTCGTGGGGCTCACTCTGTATATATATAAATGTATATGTATATCGTGTGTATTGAAGTAGCGTTTTTTCATTAAACCAAATGTTTTTAATGTTTTTTTGTACTTATTTTTTTTTTCAATTTTATTTTATATTTTCTCTCTTAATATATATATATATATATATATATATATATATATATATATATATATATATATATATATATATATATATATATATATCTGGCTGAGATAATTTTTTTAAATATTATTTCTTTAATATTTATAATATACTTTAATTTTACCATCTTGGATCATTTTGGTAAATTTAATTGTAATTTTTATTATATATATATATATATATATATATATATATATATATATATATATATATATATATAAGAAAAAAGAAAATTAAAACTGTAAGTTGAACTTTACAATCCAAATGTATTCTTAGACTGAATACTCCAAAAGCAATTTATCGAGTCCTTATTCCACGGAGTTTCAAAGACTGCTATTTTTTTTATTCTTCTCATCAGGGAAAATAAAGAAATCAGCAAATTATATTTTTAGCAATGTTAGAATATTTTAGTTAAGGCATTAAGTGAAACCGCAACTTATTGTAGTTATAAATTGCCAAATAAAAAAGGGAAGAAAGTGAAAAAATATTACATATGTAAAAACTATATCTAAAGTAAACAGCACATAATATTTCAGCTTGCATGAAACTCTTCTCAAGTTGATCCAAAATGCAAAATAGTTTAAATATTAGTTTGAAGTTTATCATTGCTTATATCAGGTAAACACTACATCCCTTGTCTTCATTAATATATATATATTTATATATATATATATATATATATATATATATTTATATATATATATATATATATATATATATATACATACATACATGCATGGATATGTATGTGTGTCCACTATGACACGTAAGAAGAAAAACTGTCTTTCTTTCCTGAAGAAGAATGTTTTATTATTATAAAATTAAAACAGAAATTGTCAAGTTTATTTGAATAAATACATATGTTTATTAAACTCAATATTGCACTCGTCTGGTTTTTCAAACGTTAAATTTTAAATTCTTAATATCGAGTTCTTCTCAAACTGTGAATTTTTCTATTATTCTTGATACATTTGTTATCTTTAAAAAAATTCCAGCGCTGTTTTTTTTCTGTATTAATAAGTGCCTCATAGTTAGATATTTCACCTCAAAGCTTGTAACATATTTTGGTTCTTGTCTTCGTCAAGACATCGTAAGAT
>NC_136497.1:89687969-89725469 GCF_053919585.1 Euprymna scolopes
ACCAAAGCATCATAAATTTATATTGAACACATTTTCTGGGGAAAATTAACAAAAAGAAAGGCACATCCCGAGGACTAAGTGTCAAACAAACGAATTATTTGTCCACGTATCCCCCATGTTTTGAAATTACATTAAACAACCTTTTGTCCACCGAGGCGGTCAATTGTTTGATCTGAGATGGAGTAATGGTTCTGGCAACGTCGACTATTTTGTTCCAAAGGGCATCCTTCGAAGAAAACTGCTCTCCTCCCTCATAAACTACTCGTTTCAATATTGACCATAGGTGTTCGATGGGGTTAAGGTCCGGAGAACACGGTGGCTAGGACATGAGGGTTTCTCCAACAAAGCCCTGAGATCCAAGGAAGGATGTAGTTGCCCTAGCAGCATGAGATGGGGCATTGTCATGCATAAAACTAATCTTAAAACGACGTGACAAGGGAAGATCATCTAGCCATGGTAACAAATTCTCATTTAGAAAGGCAGTGTAGGCATTGCTGGTGAGCTTGACACCTTCTGGCACTCGGAATGGTCCACATAGCTTATCCCCAATAATTCCCGCCCAAAACCTTATGCCTCCACCTCCCTGTTGGCGACAAAATCTAAAAGGCGTTGGAATTCCATTTGGATTCCAAACTTTGGCCCATCCGTCCGGTCCATCAAGGGTAGCACGAGCCTCATCTGTAAACAGAACATGTTAGCAATCTATTTTCATATATTTTTGTGCCAAAGCCAATCGTTTTTCTTTGTGGGTTTGGCTCAATGGAGGCCTTGGAATAGGATTGATGTTCCTTGCCATTTCATTCAGTACATTGCATCGGGCTTGTCTGGACCTTGGTATGACTCCAGTCCGCGCAAAAATTGTTGCACTGGTGCTGTTTGGGTTGCGCACAATCTCTCTACGAATGTTTCGAAGATCCCGATCAGAAAGGTTCCTCCTTGTGCCCTCATCTTTCCTGGACTTGATGTTGGGGTTCTTTACGAATGTAGCTAAAGTTCGGGGATCCCTTTTTAGTTATGTGGCTAAATTTATGATCGAGAGTCCTGCTGCTCGTCCTGCAATAATCCTCTGCTTCTCGGTAGCTGTTAAACGTCCTTTTTTTGGCATTTTATGAGACTTGCAATAAAGCGATGGACGGTGAAAATTCATTGAATATAAAAAAAATAACATAACTTTTTCAATATGACATGAATTTTGATGACATTTTAGGATGTATCTCATCTTAATAAAGTCCTTGGATGGTGTAATTTTCAGCTTTTTATAACTTATATTTACTGAAATATTGCTAATTTTGTAATCTGCAATAAAGCGATGGGCACAGTTTATATATTTTTATTATACGTATAATATATATTTTGGAATATTAATGGGAATTTATAAATATATTTATGAATTCAAATATACATTTCAAACAAAATAAATGTCTGTTTATTTTGTAATAAAGCGTTGTTTCGGCTTTAAACGTATCTAATACATATTTCATGTTATTCAGCGAACGCGTCTATAAAAGGAATACAAACACTAACTAAATTTTGCGTGACCAACGTACCGTTCCAACACTTGAAAAGACTACCATTAAAACACCAAACAGACTTCTACTTGCTGATTTAATGCTCCAACAACAACATGTAAAAAACACAAACAAGATAAGACATACTGAAGATGAAGTTTACCTTCGAAATATATGTATGAATTCCAACATAAATTTCAAACAAAATAAATATATGTTTATTTTTTTAATAATGCGTTTTTTTCGGCTTTAAACGTATCTAATACGTATTTCATTTCATATGAAAGGCCGTTATTTATGTAGTGACACGTCATCTTCCTAAAAAGGTGAGTTTTTTTTAATTCATATTATGGATACTGAACGTAGTTGACAAATTTTGCTCACCGCTGAAGCCGCCATAAAAATATGGTCGACTTTACCGCTATTGCAAATAACATTTAAAGTTTTGCTTCCGTGTTAATCAATGAAACGAAACTTGCTTGGAAAGAGATTCTGTTGAAGAATAGTCCATCTTTGGAATACTACTACTGCGTATTTTCTCTTTTACGCGAGTGGTTTTAGATCTTGGAAATTATCCAATTACTATTTAAAAAAACAACAACTTTTGTGCAGCCTGTAATAAAGCAATTTTTAAAGCGAATGTCCAAACCAAAAAATAATCAATCCGTCCATTTACGAGTAAGTAACGAATTTCTGACTCACGCTTACACAGTTTCCAATAATCGGATAGCATTGTTATCGTTTAACTGACAAGATTGATCTTTATCCTCGAGCAAGTTTATGTCTTAATAATCTGTGTCCTATAATTATATGAAACAACTATTCTAAAATATTTTCTTTAGTGTGACTTTTACCCTCAATTCAATCTGAAAGTTACTTTGTCTTATTACATGTATGCAGGTCACATTTAACGTGAAATTCTCTACATTTAATCGTGAAACTAATGGCCGTTCTTCTTAAAGATGATAGACCTGAAATGCTATTCCTTCATATTTAATAGTAAAACTATATCAGTCTGTTGTTATTGTTTCCCATCTAATTATATCTCGTCTCTCTTTTGCTCTGACCCAAGGGTCGAAGAAAAGAAGAGTGGGGTGAGAGGTGCCAAAAAATAAATACGAATACTCTGTTTACATTTTCTCATATTTAATTTCTCAACAATATCTGGTTCGATGCACGTGCAGCGCGCACTTTTCACTCTTCTGTGGCGTGTGGATTATTATGCATATATATATATATATATATATATATATATATATATATATATATATATATATATATATTGTTATGCTTTAATTTTTATGTCATCGAATGTTTGTTTTAAAAACATCAGAACATTGAATAATGAGTTGCATTTTCTCTCCGTCGAACATCGTTGTTGTTGTGGTTTTTTCTTCTTCTTCTTCTTGTTAATAATAATAATAATAATGATAATAATGATAATAATAATAATAATAATAATAATAATAATAATAATAATAATAATAATAATAATAATCCATAGCTCTTGTTTTTTGTTTTTTTTTTTAAAGAAAAGTTGGCTTTTTACTGGTTTCAAATTGCGTCCATTTATTTATTCTTTGTCTACTATCCAATCCATTGTTATTACAGTTGTTTACGTTATTAGCATGTTTTCATTTCACAATTTTCCGTTATCCTATCTTTTTTTTCTAGCAATCATACCCGGCGTTGATCGGGAGTATGGTTCGTTTTTACTTTTTTAAAGTAAAGATATAAAACAGTTTAAAAATAAAGATTTAAACCATTTTAAAGATAAAAAGATTGTTTCTCTGTTTGTTCCAAAATAATTATAACCTAAATATTCTTTCAAATAATATGAGGAATGACATGTTTCAAATGTATTTATTTAATTACAGTTGTTTTTGTCATATTGCAAATAGTTATCCCCTGTAATATTGCAAGTATTACTCACATTATACGCGTATCATTACAATTATTGCATATGTATTATATGTATTATAACACATATTAGACGTATTACATATATGCAGTGCACGTATTATCACACATATTATTACACGTATTATAGTTTTATTACTCATATTAAACATTTTATTACACATCTTACTACATGCATAAATTCCAAGTATTAAGACCAGTATAATACGCGCTTATAATTCGTAACATTGCACGTATTATTACTCGTTTGACGTGTTTTTTTCTAAAACAATAAAGTTATGCGTTTCATACGTACTTATTAAATGTATTTTACCCGTATTGTTACTTGCGCGCATGCGCTACACATACCATCACCCGTGATGGAACAATTAATACGTATACGTATTACTTTGGAACAATTAATACGTATACGTATTATTCCACGCATTATTACATTATTATTATTATTTATCATTTCAGTTAATCTACTCTAATAATATATTTTGTTTTCAACTGAAAAACTCTGTAGTTTCCAGGGTGAACATATTTATTTAGAATTTAGTCCGATTGTCATTTATTTAGAATTTAGTCTGATTGTCATAGCCGATAACTCTAACAGAGGGTTCAGCGTGTAAACTCATCGACTCGGCATTTCCAGATGAAATGAAGCCGGGTAACTAGATAAAAGATGCTGCTAAGTGTACTGCTATAGGTCCATTCTACCGAACTAAAATATTCTCCCACCAGTAGGGTATAGCTCTTTAAAACAAACGTACAGGACTGTTTTAGTGTTGCATCCGTGTTTTTGCTTTCTGAATACTTAAAAAGAAATGAATTCTGGTAAACTTACTGCTCTTGTTTCACCAGACTAATAGCAACATCACATCTCTTCGCTGTAGAAGTCCATATATACAAGAAGATTTTCTGTCTTAAATAACATCTTTCTTAGCGTCGCATGCTTTTGCTATTTACTTTCTAGTTACCTTTTCTAATGACCGCACTAATATGCAAAATTTTGTTATAATCAGAACAAAAAACAAATTGCCGCCGAACTACCGATCCTATTTAAATCTAAAAATATTACCGCTAGTTAAGTATCATCTTACGCTTGATGAAGCAAAGAAAATGTTTTAATTAAAACAAATAGAAAGAATATGCGTATTATACAACTTTGGAACAATTAATTTTTAAAAGAATGCATTTGGAATTTGTTTCAGTTAATTTAGATTATTTATTTTCATTGCTATTCTTCATTTTATCGCACGGTCTTATTTTCTTAAATAGTAATTTATGTCGTAGGCAAAAAGAAAAACGTGTTAAGGATATAATACACATTCAATAAAATCTGTCTTTAAAAAAATTAAAGTAAAATTATCATTAAATATTAGGTTATTGATTGTCAACATTACAAACACGTTAACTCTAATCGGTGACTGGCTATTTATAAGCGATAACTCGTTTGTCAAAAAAAAAAATTGCCACCAAATTGATCTCTCATTTTGAGGGCATTATTTTGCTAGAAGTGTAATATTAATGTAACGTTACCAACACGTTTACACACGGGATCAACACGTTGTAGCTGTTTACGTCGCAAAGGAGAACAAGACAAATAAAAACACGAACTCACTTTATCGTAAAAACGGCATGTATGTGTGATTTCCCGTTACGGATGTAACGTCTCTAATGTGGTCGTCTTCTCAAACGTGTTCTCGAACGATTTGCCTTCGAAATAGTTACATGAAGATAGACAGATAGAAGCATGAATATATATATATATATATATATATATATATATATATATATATATATATATATATATATATATATACATACTAGCATGGGTGCCCGGGTGTTTGCAATTGTATGTTGAGAAAAAAAAGTGGTAGTCGGAAGGAAGGCTCGAATCCCTACCGCAAAAGATGAAAAGAACGGGGAAAAAACTGACGTCTTTGCTGTTACGACTACCACCAAACCGGAAGTGACGTAGGTGTTAATTAAGGCTAGACAATCGAAAGGAGAGGATGACTTTCGAAAATATCAGCGAAACAAAAGCGACCCCTTGTAGAAAAGTGAGCAGTTGAAGGTGAAGATATTAATGTTTTTAGCCAACTGTTCGATATTTGTCGTCTGAAAGGTCGAACTTTAAAACTATACTGATCTTGTAAAATTCTATCCCCTCTGTCGAAATTTTTAGGCAGACATGCAAACATACATGCATACATACATACATTTACATATTGGTAACTCAAATTTTCGACCGAAACCCATAGAAAAGGCTTGCCCTATCTCTGAATACCCTTTATGTAAAATTTCCAATGTTTAGACTAGAAATTGGCTGAGTAATTTTGTAGAGGCCGCATAGGTCAATTTGTTTTTAGTTTGGACTCCTATTTTGACCCCTTAATTTTATTGTTTTGGGCTAAAATCAAGTTGTTATTTTTGGGATCAAATCAAGTCAGTAATGCCCAAGGAACCCATATCTAAAATTTCAAGTGTTTAGATCCCAAATTGGCGGAGGAGTTTAGTAGAGTTCTCCAAGGTCAAATCGTTGAACTTTGACCCCTTAACAGCCAATTTCTGGCTGCAAACCGATTGCAAAGATTTTTCAAATCTCCATACCCTGTATATTAAATTTCGGGTCTGTAGACTTAAAATTGACAGACTTATTTTGTAGTGAAATGTACACAGACAGACAGACAGACAGGCATACACTTTCACTGTTATAGATATATAGATATATATATATGAGAGAAAGAGATTGATAGATAGAAACCGTTTATGCATGTTTGTCGGAAATCAGACATTTATAGTTATGTATTTTAGAATGTATTATGATTAGCATATAAAATATACGATAAAGTAGATTAAGTTATAATATGGTTTAAATTAAAATAATATCTCACGTATCTAATCTTAATTAGAACGTGTATATTTATTTCCTACAAGACCTATGAAGCGTGCTATAATGATCGTGTCGTCAGGGATGTCATACGTAAATTAAGCAAATTATACACACACCACATTGCTGTGCATTTTCTCATTTCGCTCATAAAAGCGGATAACGGTACTGTAAGATGATGATGAGAGAGAGGTCGCACAAATTGCCCCCATTAGAGCCACGTGCTCCCTCGGTGAAGGTGATAGGGCCTCTTCGAAAAGGTAATCTTTGTAATTGCCCATCGATTTGATAATGTCAGCGATTTGTTGACGTTGGCGAATGCACGGATCGTGTGAAGGTTAATAAGGCTCGCGAGGATTTTTTGAACGCTCCTGAATTAGTGACGCCTCTTATTAGCGCTAACAGAATAGCGAGATAAGAGGCGAATCCCCGGGTAGATAAAAAGATGACAATTGCGTCGCCTGGAAATGTCGGTATAATGGGGCGAGCTGTTTGATTGATTAGAGTGATGCGTGAGGAACAAGATTAGTTGAATGCTGCGAAATGAATTACTAATCATAAAAAATGAGAAAATAGCACGGTTAGACAAATGTAAAATGTTAAATGAGCTTGCCTATAATTGGGATGCTTTGAAAAACGAATTATTTAGGCTAACTCAACAATTCATCCTGTGTGCGTTCAGTGAAAAAACTGATGATTTACAAATGAGTAGTTGTCAGGGCAGTTATGAGGAAGATATGAAGTAGGATGTGGTAAATCTATTGTAAAACAGTTGACTAACGATGAAACAGAATAAGAAAAACAACAATTAGTTCAAGGTTAAATAATGTCCATGGATATACAGGTTTTCTGTCTTCGCCGGTTACACTTTAATTGGAATTACTACAAGGTAGGTAACGGTAGATATTTACTTGCTGCCCATCTTAGCAAGATGTGACACAAGGTCAGAATGCTGGGGCAAACAGCAAGCGTCCCTAATGGAGGGGAACACTGACCCAGCAAAAATTGTCTGAGAATCCTTATCGGCATCCCACGGTATAAGCGCTTCAGGCAACAAGCGATATACTTACCTTACTCGAAAGATGAGTGGCAAGGCCTGGAATGGTGGATCTCCTAGGTTATATCCAGGTGGCGTACCTGAGCCAACAAGCATTTGGCCAGTTCCTGGCTCTGCAGCTCTCGGGCTGATTGTAAAAAACGGATTCTTGACGGGGTCTTTTCTACCCAGTCGCCAACCAACCGACGCAGCAAGAAAATTCATCCTCCAACGCTAAAAATAAGGGGGCACTATATAAATTCCAAATTGAAAAATAAAATAAAATACAGGTATAGGATCAAAAAATAAAATATTTACCAGCTTCATGCAAAACCAGGCTGGTGTGAATAGTAAAAATGGAATTTTCAATCAATCTTTAAAAAAACAAAAATATTATGTTCATTTGTAAATGAATAACTATCACACTACATCATATGGAGTGAGAAAAGGGTGAAGCGAGAGAAAGCAGATAAAATGACAGAATGTTACTAATTGACGTTTGGCCAATCTTAACGTGTTGGGACAGATAGTAATGTCCTGCATGTCTGGTCACTTACATTTACTGACAAGTAACCTTTTCTTTACCAGATATTCCCATGACAAATAACATCCTACCCGAGGCTTATAATTGAACTTCTTGGCTTAAAACTCACAGGCAACATGAACTGAAACAAATATATTGACGTGATTGCATAGGTAATTGCAAAGGTGGGCTCCTTCTACCATGCTAGAAAATTACTCATACGTGAGAGTACTACCCACAAAGACACCATTCGCCCAGGCATGGAGAATTGTTGGACTAGTACATTTGCAGCTTGTCATCCTTCTTAGAGACAGTTCAAAAAGAGTATCACATATAATGGGCTCCACACTATAGACCAAGTTTCAAACTCGGTTCCATCGTCGATGTGTCATGCTTCAGCCTGTTTTCCAAGTACTTTAATTGAATGTGTTTTGATTACCTCATAGCACATGTCTCTACAAAAATACTCCTGACTAAGCTGATAAGCAGCAACACCTTACCCCTGCATAGTGGATAGCTTAGATGCGGGAACGTCTCCTACTCTAATATTTTTTTCTCTAGGACTGATAGATTTTAGGATTCTCTCCCGGTTTCCTGATTCCTTGATTGTGCTAACATGTAGAAGTTTAAATGTAATGTAAAAAGCAATATCACTATTCAACTCCACATTAGCACCTCTTATACATGGTCCCAAATATTGGTAACTTATATCCAAGTTGACTAATTCGCAAGGAAAAATAATAAGCTGATGAAAAGTATAATGATAATGTCGTTCATCAGATTCCATCTGTTCACAATATTATGTAAGCTGATGTTTGAGCTTTAAGATAAATGCCCCGTAAGAGTCACATCAGACTACTATTTAGTTTTAAAATATGCAAACGAAGAAAAAAGTTTTAGGCAGTGTTAAACAGTACATCTGCTTTTATCGTAAATTGATACACCTGGGCTATGACAGGGGGATCATTCGATCTGTAGTCGAATGCTCTAAAACTAAGCTATAACTCCAGATCATAATAAATCATTTTTAAGAATAAATGATTTGCTAAGATTATAGAATCCTCCTTGGCCGTGCAACGTAAAATATTCCTCTGTAAATATTATTCTTTTATATCGATGAAAGAGAATACGTTTCTTTAGATCGGATT
Source organism: Euprymna scolopes (assembly GCF_053919585.1). Classification (NCBI taxonomy): domain Eukaryota; kingdom Metazoa; phylum Mollusca; class Cephalopoda; order Sepiida; family Sepiolidae; genus Euprymna; species Euprymna scolopes. The sequence goes on from NC_136497.1 coordinate 89,696,983, forward strand.
TTTTTATGTTCTGATACTTATCGGGTGTATAAAACATATCTGAGAACACTGCCAGACATATACATTAGACTTGTTGGAAATTTGGTAAATATAGCCTCAGCTGTTTCGGAACTTATGATAAAGGAACTCTTATATAAAAGTATATATATATATATATATATATATATATATATATAAAACAGTATTCATTTAAAATGTATATATTGTGACTTATTCGAATAAACAATTATAACAAACGAAAAGTATTTTAAAGCACAAACAGACAACTCTTGAGAGATATAATAACAACGTTAGGAAGGAAACAAACATCGAATACATCCAACCCATCCTAATTCCCTCTTTAAAGAAGCCAAACGTACATTTATCTTATACGATTTTAAAAATAGTTTATGTATACTATGAAGGAGCAGGTATTTGGATAATTGCCAAATGCGCATTTAATATACTCAAACCTACTTCAGATTTTTGTATTTTTTAGTTCCTTAGTCCGATTTCAATGTTCACAGAAGGATACGCGATTTCTTAACATGCCGCCGTTTAAGCCAGTTCGTCAGGTTTAAATACGCAACAAAAGATAAGCGTAATCATTTATTATTCTTTATTTACCTGGATTCAAAAAGCACTCGTTTCCAGATGTGTACTCAGTGTTCCTACCGAAATATTTTATATATTAAATCGTAGATGTAAGCCTGCCTGAGTAATAAAATTCGTCTATATCTTTTTTAACCTCTCGCTTCCTGACGAGTAAATGAAATCGTCTCCCCGAAATTCTTAAGAACATAGCAGTCACAAATGGTCACCTTCACTTGGTGAAGTTTCTGTCCAGCCGAATTATTTCACATTTAACATACTCGGGTGATGCATTTTAGTATAAAACGAATATATACAAAGAAAGTATACACGTATAAAACTGAATGTATCTTAATCCTCTGATATTTCTTAGCCAACGCAATGTGCAAGATATGCCCGAAGAATATTGCTGAAATAAAAACGAAATCATATATTCGTACAAACATCGGCATCCGGAGACACATTTTTTTAAATTCAAAAAATGGCAATCACGTGATCCTGTATACCACTACGTCCACTATGTATCCAAACAATCTGCTGCCATAAAAATAAGTTTCAACTCCCAAAGTAAAATAAAAAAATAAAAATAAAAATAAACCACTTTCTTCGAGTCTATACCTAAGTATTAAAGGACCAACATTTTAAGCAGTTATTTCGTTGAGCCCCCCCCCACACACAAAAACAGTGATAACAATAATGCACGTCCAACTTTTGTTCTTTTTTATGGGAGTCTGGAGAGCAAAATGCGAAGTCAAGCTTCAACACACGCTATCACACTTATACGTAAGCGAACAAATACCAACACGCACATTTTCTTATTATATCTTGCTGTCATCCGCATATATACATTTTCAGGATACAAATGTATACATACATAGGCTTTTAAGACTCACCGACTATTCTCATTCCGAACTTGCAACAATATGAAATCCACTTTTCAAATAAACAATTACTCGCATGTGTAACATTTATTTAATTATAAATCTGAAAATGTATAGTTTGTATTTTAAACAAACTTTATCATTATTTATTATTGAAATTCTATGCTATACGTAGACTCTATATTTCGCCATTTCAGCTTGTTAAACAAAATTTAATTCTTTATAAACTCATTTGAAACAGTTTTCCTAGTGTTTATATTCTAAAATCGCCCTAAAATAAGAAACACAAAAACATCAATTATTCTTAAGAGGGCGTGATTCTATCTGATTATGTAAGTAGACGCTGAAAGAATACCTTTGTCATATTTTCCATCTTGTATTAAGTATTTCTGAATATATGAAAGGAAGAGGATCTGAAACCAAACGTATCTATTATCTGATCGAGCTGCAGTTTTCTACGTGTTTATAGATATGAGAAAGATCATGAATTGAAATCATATCGAAATTAAAGAATATAAGCCGTGAGACTTCGGTCACTAAAATATTGCCCAAGTAGGGACTCTCTACTATGCCAAAACGATGTTATCCTCTGAGGTAAATGGGCACATTTTTGAAACTCAATAGAATATAAAAGCGATTCATGCTACCTTGTACTGGTTGTTTTCGAACAATAACCATTGTTCTCTTTCGCATATTATATATATATATATATATATATATATATATATATATATATATATATATATGATTTTCAGAATGAGAGTGATTATATATACTAAATTCTACAACCAAACAACGTCGCAGCTTACAAGAGCAATATATATATATATATATATATATATATATATATATATATATATATATATATATATATATATATAAAATGGGTTAATAAATTCCAACGAAAAAAGATGTATATTTAAATAAACGAGTAGTCACCAACAATGTGTATTTTTTAACATTATTTTATTATTCCGTGTCTTGGTTTTTCATTGAGAATTATGTTTGGATCATTGTAATAATGTTTTTTTTAAGTCATTGTAATCGATTACGCGCGTTTCAGACGGTCTGTGATGCGTCCTCGTCAGAAATTATTTTCAAAAGTGTAAAAATTGCGATTTTCGTAGTTAGTTTGAAGTTTTTTCCAAGGGGTGGAGGCTTGTAAGTGTTTATTATACATTGGTATGCTGAATTTTTATTGCTTTTTTATTTGGCTTGTCCAGGGAGACGGTGACCTCGCTGTAGTCGCTATCTCTTTCTGCTAATGTTTTTTTTCTTTTCCTTTAGGGTGGGGTAGGGTGTGTGTGTGTGTGTTTATGTGTGTGTGTGCGTGTGTGTTTATGTGTGTGTGTTTGCTTTTATTGGTTTGGGAATGTGTATATTGTTTTATAGTATTTTGGGGTTATTTGCTTCCTTAGGAAGGCGGCTGTGGTCCGAGGTCGTTACTAATGTGTATGTGTGGGGAGAGGGGGACTGGCTCTTCTGAAGTAAGGGTAGGGGTGCTTTCATTCTATTTTGATATTTATTTTTTGGATTCTTGGATTTTAGTATTGTGATTTTTCGTTTTAGTCTCATATTATGTTTGTTTAGAAAGAGGGGTGTATTTAAAATAGGGGATTTTTTAATGTTTCTATTTATTTGTCCTCCCATGTGCGTATGGCCAGACCCAGGATCGGTTCCTAGTGTGGGGAAGATTTTGTTCCCCAGAGGGAGGCATTGGAGGGGGTGTAGGTATGGGGGGATGATAGAAGGGATGATAGTCGTTTCAATCATGAGGGGGTTTCCCCCCCTGACTGAGGAGGAAGCGAGGTGTTGGAACAGATATTATACTATGGTTCTAGGTGTCTCCTAGTGTTGTAGGTTTCGAGGTTAAGTAGGGTTGGTATTGTTCATTGTGTTGCATTAGAGATAGGGGTGTTATGTCTGTGTGGGGTTGTATGCGCGCACGTGTGTGTGTTTTAATGTTTCGGTCCTGATTCATGTGTGGGTGTGTATATGTGTATGTGTATGGGTGTGCATGCGAGTGTACCTTGCATTTCATGTTTTTGTGTGATGGTATTAGGTTCTGTTCAGTTCAGGAGTGAATCTGGTGATGAAGTTTTTTTCCTGTGTAAGTAAATAAAAATAATTGTCTGTTTGGAAGATTGACATTATTTTGAAGCTGTTTCCACTGCATGTGTGTACGTGTTTTGAAACATAGAGGTGTCTGTTATCTGCAATTTTGATGTTGCTCTGATGTAAGGCCACTCTATTGCTGAAATTTTTGGTGGCGCCTATGTAGGATTTGTTGCATGTTGTGCATCTTAGTGCATATACTACATTTCTGGAGGTGCAATTTAGATCCTTTTTTATTTAGAATGTTTGTGCTGGGTTTTTGAATGTGTATGTGTTACCTTATATTATTATGTCACATACTCCACATCGCGGTTTGTTGCATTTTGTAACTCCTTTTGTAGTATACGGGACGAGTCTTGAGGAAGTTAGGATGTGTCTTAAGTTTTTGGGTTGGCGTTTGCTTTTTATTGTTTTTGTTGTTTTAAGTATGTTGTTTAGTTTGTCGTTCTGATTGAGGAGGATAAGGTTTTTTGTTATCTGTGTGAATAGTTCTGGGTTATTTGTGTTGTGTGTAGAGACGTATGCTAGAATTTGTTCTTTGTTGTGTTCTTTTGGGGTTCTTTGTTGGTCTATTAGAGTTTTTTCAGCCAGTTCAATACCTTTCTGTATTAGTGGTAGTGGGTATCCTCTTTTCCGCAGTGTTATTTGTAGTTCATTCAGTCTAGTTGAACGGAGGTGTCTGTCTGTTACTATGGTGCAGACTCTACGAGCTAGGGAGTAGGGTATTGATTTTAGACAGTTTTTAGGGTGGTGGCTTTTGAAGTGGAGGTATTGTTGAGTGTCTGTGGGTTTGTGGTAGATGTCTGTGATTATGTTGTTGTTTTGTATTGTTACTAGGATGTCTAGGAAAGGTAGTTCTGTGGGGCTTTGTTCTAGTGTGAAGTTTATTTTTGGGTGTAGATTTTGTAGCAAAGTGTGGAGTTCTTTGATATCCCCCCATGAGGTTCTCCAGAGGATAAAGCAGTCGTCTAGGTATCTTTTCCAAGATTTTATGAAGAGTGTTTTTATATTGTGTCCGTACTTTTGCTCTATCCTTTCATAAAGGGTCTCTTCTAGGAAGGCGAGTGTAAGGGTCGCATATGTCGGTGCCATTTTGGTACCCATTGCTGTGCCTAGTATTTGGATGTAGTTGTCTTTATTGAATTGGAAGGTGTTGTTATTGAGGATTATGTCGATGCTATCAATCACGAATTGTTTATTGAATCTGGGGCGTAAAGTCTGTGTATGTTTGTCAATCCAATATGCGATAGCTTCTTTTCCTAGATCGTGCGGGATATTGCTATATAGGCTGCTAACATCGAATGTGGCTAGTATAGTCCCATCGTCTACTGTTTGTGGTAGGGAGCTAAGGAAGTGTGTGTTATCTCTTACAAAACTTCTGACTAGATTGGTGAAGGGATGTAATAGTATATCTATTAGGTTGCTAAGTCTGCTTGTTGGGCATGATGGTCCTGCTACTATGGTCTGAATGTGATTTATAAAATAAATATGGCGATTAAGCTACACCTGAGGAATCCTACAGTGGATGAAACGCCGAATATTCAGTGTAGCTTAATCGTCATATATATTTTATAAATTACTACCTAGCTCTACCTACGTATTGAGCACTTTTGAAGTAAATACTTAAAGTTTACGCATAAATCTATACCTTCGTATATTAATTTTATGTAAGTACATAAAGTAGTTATATATATATATATATATATATATATATATATATATATATATAGATAGATAGATAGATAGATAGATAGATAGATAGATATGTGAGTGTGTGATAGAGAGGGATTGAGAATGAAGGTCTTGCGGAATTTTATTATTGATTTCAAATGATTTATTTTCAGAAAAGTTTGTTATAGTAACTTTACTTTATATATCATTTTACAAAAGCATTATAGCTCTTGCTAATTGTTTAATTACAATTCTTCTAAAAAATAGCTTCTTTAAAAACGCTAGTTTACCAGATGGAAAAAGCAAATTCGCATTTTTGTTTCAATTCAAGCTAGGGCGAAACTCTGCTAAGACAGCTTGCGATAGCAATGAAGCTTTTGGCCCAGAAACCACTACTGTACGCAGAGCACAATAATGATTTAAAACATTTCCTAGATGCGACGAGTTTTGAAGATGATGGGCGTAGTGGTCAACCATAGAACGTTGACAACGAGCAATTAAATACCTTAATCAAAGCCAATCTACGCACACCTGTTCGAGAACTTGTATCTGAAGTACATGTTACGTCTGCGATGTTTATCAACCTATTGATAGCAATTTGAAAAACAGAACATCGATAAATGGATGCCTCCCGAATAAGACGACAGTTCAAAGAAACGCCGTTATTAATTGTTATCTTCTCCTCTTTTACGCAACAATAACGACTAGTTTCTTGAGCGGGTTGTTAATGCGATAAAAAATGGGTCCTTTACGATAACCAGTAACGCTCAGCTGAGTGGTACGCCGACGAAGAAGCTACACGGCACTTCCTAAAGCCAGAGTTACACCAAGAAAAGGTCATCCTAGCTGTTTGGTAGTCTGCGACCGGTTCATCCATTACAGTTTTTGGAATACAGGCTACACAATGACAGCAGAGAACTACTGTAAAGAAATGGATAAAATACATCAGAAATCTCGTCAACAAAACTCAGCATTAATCAACAGTAAAGGCCAAATTCTAATCAATGACAATACCCGACCACACGTTGCTAAACCGACTCTGCAGAAGTTGAATCAATTACGAAAATCTGCCTCATCTGACATACTCTGCAGACCTCTCTCCTACCGACTATCAATTTTACAATCACCTTGACTACATTCTGCGTGATAAATGCTTTACAAACTTAACAGATATCAAAAACACTAGCAGCCACATTATTATCATCAAAAACTGCAAATTTTGACGTCATTGGCAAAAATACTCTGGTTTTGCGTTGGTAAAAATGTGTCGATTCTGATGGTGCTTATTTCGATCAATTCATTGCTGAATTCAAACGTTAAAAACCGCATGAACTTTTTGGAAAACATGATATAAATATGTGTATAATTTTTTAAACATTGTAATAGTCTATATCAGTCAGTAAACATTTCATCATTTTTACGTCTTATCAGTATGCCTGGCGAAACGTGAATATGTTTAAAAGGTTTCTCGATTTGCGAAGAGATGGTTTACAGAATTTTTATTTATTCCTATGCATGCATGGAGCATTTTTAAAATATTTGTTTTTCGTTTATGGCGACAATATTCACCGAACGTGATTACTCACTCATGAATATATATATGCATGTATATATATATATATATATATATATATATATATATATATATATATATATATATATATATATATATATATATATATATATATATACATATATATCTGTATAACAACGATATATATAAATAAAAATGTATCGATGACGATATATATATATATATACATATATATACAAACATATATATATATATACATAGATCCATACATATATATATATGCATACACATATATGTACATATACACACACGCATATATATATATATGTATATATATCACTCTCTCTCTCTCTCTCTCTCTCTATATATATATATATATAAGTAATGGAAATTAGTCTTCGTCATTTAATCCTTTTGAGAATTCTTTGGTGTGTGGTACTTTTATGTACAAACTCTATATATCCTGCGTTGCTAGATTGAAATTTATTGGCGAATAAAGGTTTTAGTCACATGCTATTTAGGATACACTGAATACCCACACTTCTTATGATTTTCCTTAAAGTAATTGGAATAATGGAAGCATAAATCGCATTAATTTTCGACTATTAAAATTATACCGGAAACTGCTATCATACCTTAAAGAAAAAGTAAATTTAACATAACAATTTAAATTCTTAAACATATTTACATTGTAAGTCAATTGATCTCGGCTAATAAGCAGTGAAGATAAATAAAATTATATATGAATTTAAAAAAAAAACGGAACTGAAATTATGTTTCTGAATGAAGAATTAAACATTACTATTACAACGAACAAGTAATAACAGGGTGTGGATTATGAAAGCTAATTTTTTGGTGTAATGTGCAAATTAGGTTACTTATTTAATGTAGAACTTTTTGAATGTATATGTAGAAATCTCACTGAAATTAAAGTGTTTTAACGTCCATAAAATGTATTTTTGAAACAGTGTGCCTTTTTTGTAAATATTAATTAATGTGCCGTACCAAGAAAAATCAAAAAGGCCAGAATACAAATATATATATATATATATATATATATATATATGTATATATATATATACATATTAATATATGTGTGTATATATATACATATGCATGTATTATGCATATATATATATATATAAATATATATGTATATATATAAATGTGTGTGTATTCAAATAGATGCATAATAGTTGCTAATATACTGTAGAAGAAATATGAAATAGTTTTCTCCTTGGCGTTTGTCTGTCTATTACTTGATCTAGTTGTCTAATTAAATTAGCACATCTTTCACAATCTCTCGGAAACCTTTCAAATGCCAAGCTTATCGTCGTAATCAAATAAAATACCATCAAAGAACGAAATATTTGCTTTTTAAAAGAAGGTTTTAAATCGTTAGCAACAGCATTTTGTGTATATTGGTTAGGTCAGTTTGACTTCCATATAACAAGAATAATCTTTAAGTGTAGAATAACGAATCAGTTTGTGTTAGAACACCTAACGTTTAAATCCACAAGCACGCTGTCTCCGTTGCGCACAAATTTAACTCTCTGAACACAAGAGCAGAATTCATGAGTCATTTGGCTCAACAACAAGCAAACTAGTCTTTCCGTTTTAATCCATTTACTTAATTCGTAACTTGGCAACCGAGCATTTATTCGGATAAGGTATATAAATAGATGTCAGCCGCAACAGGGAACAAAAAGTAAGTGACAGCGAACAGTAAAATAGAGTAAAAATCAGTCGAGTATGCGTGTGCGAAGATTTAAAAAGTGGGAGGATATAACTCAGCAATGACAAAAATACTTTTGCCGGGTAACTGTTTCGTTATATTCCTGCCGTTTTCTATGCCTAGACAGGGAAATTGTTTTCGTGAAAGATTAGCTAATCGAGTGTCGGATCACTTTAACTGTAATCAGTAAAACAGGGAATCTTATATGTGTGTTAGCGAGGTTACCCAAAGAGTAGTAGAATGCATTGTTAATATTTTACTTTTTTACATTGTTGTTACTGGTTAGAGAACTGTATTTTGTATAAGGAATAATTGTAACGCTAAATGGAAAGCAATAGTTTTTCTATTTGAAATTTGTACACATAAATCCTATGCACGCACGTCTGTAATATATATATATATATATATATATATATATATATATATATATATATTATTGTTTCGTTGTATCACAGCTCATCAGTTCGCTAGCAACTACCTTATGTCGAATTTGGAACTCTACAACCTAGGCAACAGTCGACGCCCCTAATCGATACGCTGTTCTTCCGCTGTTAAGGTGGGTATGTGAATTAACAATGTCCAAACATTGTCCAAACGCCAAAGCTCCGATGGTTTACACAAAGATCATCGCTTAATCGTCTAGTGGCTGTTGTTTTATCACTTTCTAATATGCTCAATCCTAGATAGGACGTGTTTATATGCATATGGATATCGCAACATTTCATTCTAAAATCAGAATATGTATTTGATTAACACTCATTATGCATCTTTCATTTTTATGAAGGACGGCTTATACGAGCTTTGTTGAACAATTCAAGAGAAACAAATGTATATTCTTTAAAAAAGTTCGCAAGTTATTTTTTATACAGACTTAAATATTATTTGGTGAAAAATATAAATAAAACGGGATTGGAAACATTTAAAATCTTGAAAGCCATAAATATAAAATAAACCCTCGTTGTTGTGATTGTATGTACCAGGGATACGTCGATAATCAAATTAATTTTGAACAATCGGCTAATTACAGAGGTTTTCGAACGACAATTAATCAGCCATTTATTTGCCATAAACGTTAGTAATATTAATTTTATTATATTGTAAACAGTAAATAAAGAAAAGTTGACTCCGAATTTTGCTTGCTGATGAAAAATTATGGAAGGGACGTCTACAATTTATATTTAAATAGCAGGCATATTCCGCTGCAAACATGTAGATATTTGTATCTCAGATTGATTTGAGGCAAATAGAAGGAAATATATCGAAAACTATTCTTATTTTCTACTTTAAATCATTGTCCAAGAAAATTATTACTCTATCTCCCAGGTTACACCTTAACAAATCGCAGGGTAAATTGAAACCATGTCCGAACAGAAAATAAAGCATTCTTCCCCAGTCATACTCTTGTCCCTTAATATTGGACCGATGTAAATATTACACATATATTTTTCTTTTTTCTAGTTTGGATAATGCACATTTTACTGTCAAAAAATTCTAATTAGCTATCAGGCATAACTAATTTACATACGTATAAAAAATTGTTAAATATTGAGGAACCGGTTTTGCTGGAAATGTTCTGTTGTCGATTCCATGAATGAGAATACATCTGTCTGCAAATTATGTTAAGTCATCATATCAAGGGGTTACACATTAGCAATGACTTTTTTTACAACGAGATATGTTAAAATATCCGAGCAAATTTCATAAACAGAAGTTACAGATAAGAAAAAGAAACAAAATTGGTATTTCAGGAACAAGTTACACCTGCTTCAAATTTTGAACGAAACACTAAACTACTATCGAATTAATAGTGACCAAAACGAATATTTGTGATATTAATGACGACGGGTTAAAAGACATCTACTATCTGATAGGAAAAATGACTGTGGTTGATATATTACAATAGTGTGTTACAATTGACTTGAGATTTAATGTGTTTATTACAAAATGCTGTCTAAATTAAAGTATTATACTCCTAAACAACTTCACTGAAAATAATTATAGTATATTTACAAAAGAAAAAAAAACAAATATTATAATCGTCTCTTGATAAAATTAGGAGCATTTTTCTGACAACAAACATATCAACAGTAACTATATGTATGATGTTCTCTTTCTGAATTTGACAGCTCTTTGACTTTTAAATGACATTGAACAGTCCTGTGCTTAGAATTGTTCTATTCCCCCTCTCCCTCTCTCTCTCTCTCACACACACACACGCACGCGTACACACACACGCGTACACCCACACAAGTACACACACACACACAAGTACAGGATTCAACAGGAAACATGTTTGATTGCGTCAGGGAATGATGTTTAAAGTCAGCATAATAGCATATTCATACATTGGAACTCTTAATAAATGGTGCATTATCTTCCCAACAGACTGTGAAGACAATCTTACAACTAACAACCATATAGTTTCCCACTTGAACCGCTTTCACAAAGCAATAAGCAAATTAACTGAAATACAGGATCCCCTTAATTTAAAAATAAAAAAAAAACATGAGCTCATTCAAATTGGCAATTCTTCTGTCAGACTGCATGGAAATTCAAACTGATCATCATACTACCATTCAATAATTTATATGCACGAATTTACCGGGGTCAAGTTATGATAAGAAAGGCTTAAATATATGTACATAAGCTTCTATGTCTACCATTCCCAATTTCAGTGTTTTAGCCATAATTCGACTTCCTCACATTGTTACCTATATAATATTGGATGGTAGTGAGATAGTCGGTTTGAATATCCGTGCAATCCGTTAGAAGGATTTTCAATTTGAAATTCGTTATAAATATCAAACGGATACTATACTATGATGTAATTGCTCCAATAAAAATAGCAGCTTTTATAAACTCGCAAGGGGATGGACTAAAGTGGAAAAAGCAAAAACACTCGAGAACTGGAAGCCTCAAAAACATAATCTCTCAAATGTATTGGCTATCAAATTGTTATGATGTATTGGCTATCAAATTATTATGTACTGCATGGCGATATGATAATACTACTAGCAGAAAATTCACCTCAAGAATGTCAGAGACGATTAAATAACAATAAAAAGGTAAATAGTAGTCAGAATCATCACAATAATACAGTAAATATATATCCGGCGTTGTTTCAGAATTTATATTTGACAGCAATGGTTATAAACACAAATATTCTCTAAATTATACTTAATTGCGTAATATTTCTTATTCCTTTTGTCATAAATATTCTGTTGTCTGAGTCCTATTTGCTTCCGTATCACCCTAAATACACGAAGAAAAGCTTCGTGTCATTTTTTACTTGCAAACCTGTATGTTTGAAGAAGTTTTCAGCTGCGGATGTTTAATTCGTATCATGTGTTATTATTCGGACTACTGTTCCTATCTTGAGTGTTATTTTCACAAGGTTTCAGTCGACATATCCTCCGAATATATTTAAGTATTGTTTGTCGAACTCTGGAATCCTCTTGGCAGACTCTGGAATAAGCAAGGAGTTTCGAATTCGATCTTTTGTTTAATAAACGGGAGTAGAATACTCTTGTTGCATTAACGATGACTGGATTGAAGCCCAACCTTGCAATTTAAATTTTAAATGTCACGTACACAGAGGATTAACACTTCAACTTTCAGGAGAGTGAAATCTACAAGTGAATTTTACCAAATAATCCATTCATTACGCTAGTGTTCCTCTTACATTCTTCTAGAGGGCGTGAGGGGATTCATTTTCGCCCAACCAGCTCAGTGTCGATTGATACACTATAATCAACGCTTAACTAATACATATAGGTATATTAGTTTATATCTATACTATATAAGTATGAATAGTATGTATATTTTTTTAATATTCGCTTCTGATCCATGGAACACATATAAGAGAAAATTTAAATGGGGTATTTTATTTAATTGAGGCAATAGAAGGAGTTTACTGGATACCACATACATAAACGCAATAAATATAGTAAATTATTATTTGCAAATCAGTTTATTTGTCATCCATAATTAAGATACAATGCTGGCACGTTTTAATTCACTCGATTTGAGTGGATTTGAAACCGGCCCATCTGATTTCAGAGGAGACGATTCAGTTGTCGGCGCATACATGCTACCAACCATGTTTCCTTACTATTGGGAAGGCATCTTCTTTTTTTTTTTGCAAATGTCGAAACGAGCAGATTCCAAAATAAAAATAAAGCATTGGAAAATAAATCGTCTTTGACGGCACAGCCGTTATCTGTAGAATTTAATCCCAGTTGTAGCTTTGGTGGATTGCGAGGGAATCTCCAAGGCGAACGCTGCCATCCGAGTTCTATTTGATTGTCTTGATAATGGTAAGGTCGAGGGGTATAGAACCTGTAAACGAAGATTCAAAAGCAAAACACTTGTATAAAAACATATAAAGAAGATGCATATCATTGTAACTGGCAATTCACTTCAACCAAACTCCTCCCTTCGTTTTTCTACCCCCTCTCCCATTCACTCAGGTGTCATTATTTGTTTATTATACGTTTTTTGGTTTCAAATGTCTTAGCCAAGATGAACATACGCACACGTACCTCTACTGCCCCAACTACACTCAGAAGACATACTCGCGTCAATCCAATACATATGAGTTTTTTATTGTTACTTTTTACTATTTTGCATCTCTCTGTCTTTCTCTCTCTCTCTCTCTCTCTCTCTCTCTCTCTCTGTAAATACACGCACATACATATATATATATATATATATATATATATATGTGTGTGTGTGTGTGTGTGTGTGTGTTGTGGGGGTGTTTTTTTTTCATATTTTACTATCACGTTTGACGGATATTGACTATATAGGAAAACTATTTATTCATATCACAGTTATTATTTAATTGCTCCGCTCTTTTTATTTTCTATTAATTGTTGTACAAATACAACTTAAATATGGAGCGCTCCGTTCATGTAAACTCAATATGGGCGTATACATTCTTTTATATTTACGCCTAAACGGATTAAACAGATCACTAATAAGCAAAGTGTCCTGGTTGTTCGTTAAAAATGGATGCCTTTCTTCGTATTTATTTACATTTCGTGTATTCTATGTTAAGGTTTTACAAATCATAGGATACTACGATAATAATTTTGATCTCAGATCACACCGGATATATTCAAATACTTAAATGGCTTTATTCTTTCAAATCTACTTGCGTATTTACTCTAAGTTTGTTCTACAAGAAAAATTCCCTTAATGTAGAGTTATCTATCTATTATATCTATAAAGGTGAACGTGTCTGTCTGTGTGTCTGTGTTTCTGTGTGTCTGTCTGTCTGTTTACATTTCCCTACGCAATAACTCTGTCAATTTTTAGTCTATAGACTCGAAATTTGAAATACCGGGTACTGAGATTTGGGAAAATCGATGTGACGGGTGGCAGCCCGAAATTTGGCTGTTAAGGGGTCAAATTCAACGATTTGACCTTTAAGAACTCTATCAAAACTCCTCCGACAATTTTGGGTCTAGACACTTGAAATTTTAGATATAGGTTCCTTGAACCTGGATCTAACTTAATAAAGTGATTTGAGCCCGAAACTATGAATTTTAAGGGGTCATAATAGGGGTCAAAGTTTAAAAAAATTGACCGCTGAAATGCTAGTAGGCCTATAAGTACTTGTATATTTGCATTTGGACTTCGAAATTACGATAAATGGCGTGTTGACACATTCTAATATATAATCCAATGTGATAGTACAGAGTTCGCCTCAAAGAAACGATGAACATTGCAAATAAGCGACAATCTCATGAAAATATCAGTCGCTTATTAACAATTGCTTCTTTGTCGATGGAGATAATCCCCCACGTATTTTGGTGATAATGGGACTTCTACTCCGAATGATTTTCATTATTTTGTGTTAATCACTCATATTAATATATTTCAATTTGTTGGCCTGCATAATTTCTTATCGTTAATTTCAACGTTAGCGAGAACATGTATCTATGATAAACATATATCGCCAACCTTGTGTCACCCTCGTCACACATTTATCTAACAGTATGTCCAAGTCTTCATCTTCTTATCTGCGTGCCTTAATCATTAGGTTTGAAATTCCTATCAAAGTAAATTCCCTCACTAAATAAATGATTAATAAATGTGTATCCTTACATTTCGATATTATCAACGTTGTTTTTTATCAGTTATATGTTCAAGTGTTGAAATCATAAAACGATAATCTAAAAGTTATCTTTATACATGAAAAAATATTACTTCATTATAAGATCGTTATGACCCATAGAACATTAAAAACAGAACAAGACCTTCTCATTATAAATGTACAGACTGTCTGCAAGAAAATCGTCCTCATGTGAAGGTGATTACGTTTATTTTTATAAATACATAAAAAGTACTAATGATGGTCCATATTGAAGTAAAAATGCAGGCAACTGTACAGCAAAACATAAACTATTTGAATTATCATAATAAATGGGTGTAACCAGTGAAGGGAAAGCGGTAAACTATGCAGAGTATTCATAGATTTAATGAGGAAAGTCTAAAGACTTGTACTGTTAATATTAATATTCCAATACAGATTTTTAGTCAGAATATATATATATATATATATATATATATATATATATATATATATATATATATATATAGTAATTTATAAAGTATATATGGCGATTAAGCTACACTGAATATTCTGCGTTTCATCCAACTATAGGATTCGTCAGGCTTATGCCTATAGTTGGATGAAACGCAGAATATTCAGTGTAGCTTAATCGCCATATATATTTTATAAATTACTAACTAGCTCTACCTACGTATTGAGCACTTTTGAAGTAAATACTTAAAGTTTACGCATAAATCTATACTTTCATATATTAAATTTATGCGAATAAATGAAGTAGTTATATATATATATATATATATATATATATATATATATACAATGTGCGTTGTAAAGTGTTATATATATATATATATATATATATATATATATATATATATATATATATATATATATATAAGTGAAATTGTCTCTGTGCCTGTGAGTAAAAATGCATTGAAATTTCTTTTTAATCGGTTTACGGTCGGGAATTTTGCTGTCCAGGGGTCAACATTCAAGGATTTGACCTTTGACACCTCTACCAAACTCTTCCGCCTGATTTTGGGTCTAAACATTTGAAATTTCAAATGTAGGTTACTTGGACATGGATCAACTTTTTCACTTGGTTGAGCCCAAAACAATAAACGTTGAGTCAAGATTTGGGTCAAAGTAAAAGAGAATATATCTTTGCGCTTTCTACCAAATTACTCAGCCAGTTTTTGGTCCAAACGTCTTAAATATTATATAAAATCTATTCAGGCATACAGAAATATTTTTAATCCATTTTGGCCTAAAATATGGCTGCCAAGGGTCAAAGATAAAAAATAGTTGACGTTTACGGTCTCTAGCAATCTATTCAGACATGTTTGTATCCAACATTTGAAATTTTACATAAAGGGTATTCAAACCTTCAGCAAGATTTTTAATTAGTTTTTGAGCAAAAATTTTGCTACCAAGAGGTGAAAGTTTCCAGAGTTGACCTTTACAGACTCTAGCAAACTCCTCCTCAAGTTTCGGGTCTAAATGCATGAAATTTTAAATGGAGGTTACCTGGACACGAGTCAAAATTGTTAATATATATATATATATATATATATATATATATATATATATATATATATATATATATATGCACATTAAGTTATGAACAATACATCGCGCTCGAGTAAAGCCGAGCTGAACCGCTGGTATATATATATATATATATATATATATATATATATATATATATATATATATATATATATATATATATACTGAATAGTGCTGTTTATTGAGTATATCATTTTAGCGCGAGTGAATATATTTTTATGGCTATTTTGTATCTTTGTGGCCACACACTTTGAAAGTTCAGGAGGCTGTAGTTTATGTTCGTTGTGTTTTTTTCTATACAGAGGTGTAAAATGTATTATTGGGCGTGAAATTTTATTGCTAATATTCAACTCTACGGTAAATTCAAGAAAAGTAACTCTTCATAGAAAAAATAAAATAAAATAATTATTAATTATTCCAAGGAAACACATTTCTGACAAGAAAAATGCAATAAGTAATTAAAAATAAAACATTATATTTTAATATTTTTTTACGATTGGTTGTTTATTCATTTATTTATTTCGTTTTTGTATTGGCTTCCATTTTGTTGGTATAATCTGGCGGTTTGCGTCGTCCAGCAGGCGTTGCCGAGCGAAACTTACGGAAAAACACGATTCAACCTGTGGAAGTAAAAATGAATGAATACATTTACAAACAAATATCATACGCACATATGCATATTGCTCATTAATACATAGACTGAAATACTCATACAATGATATATATAAAACTTTATGTTGTTTTGCATATACGACAGGCGTTCCAAATTGATGTCCACACTTTTTCTTGCATCCGACTAGATCAGAAGCGATTTGAACCTGCGTTGTTATGATGACTGAACTCCTGCATTTGTGATCTGACATTTTTATTTCTCTGTTCCAGATATTGACTGTGTGAGACTCTAAGAAGCAAACCCCTGTAATTGACGTGCATCAGAAGCAGAGATGTGTCATTTAATTTTTGGCTAGAGTGTATTGGGAATAGTTTTTAATACGTCGAAAAATAAATTCGAAAGCAGAAAAGGTCGTTCGTTTAAATGGTGCCGCTCCCGTTTTCGTCGCTCTTAAACTTTGGAATTATGAAAGTAGGAGGTTTTACTTTTGAAACGACCCTCCGACATTTGACAAACATATTATATAATATCTTTGATAGTTAATTTGTATTGTTAGCAGTGTATTGTTTATGTTCTATATTTTTACATAAAAATACACATGCTCTCATACGTTCTTTCTGATATTCTGCATACACGGATACACACACCTCCAATACACTCTCGTTCTCTTTGTCTAAGAAAGGAAGGTACTAATAACTTACAGTGGGTTTTTGTTTTTAATATATTTCACGCGATATGTACAGAAAATTGCTCCCACAAACACACATATACTCTCCGATACGTTACACAAATACTCTATATTTCTGGCTGGTCTACGCTGTTTGGCGCGCACTCAAACATAGAGGCAACACTGCAGGATAATCACACGCAGGCACCCGTGATAAACGCACACATCTCAGCAGTCCATGTCCCACGTGTAAACAATAAATGACGATAAACATATTTTATCTCCTTTTTCAGGATATTTTAAGTTTATTAGCAACTCACGTGCTGAAAGAACTCGTCCGGTAGGAGCATCAGTATTCGATAAAAATCTACGTTTCTCAAGTTATATTTAGTCAATATTTAATTATGAATGATGAATTATCGGAAACTTTAGAATCTCGATCATGATAAATGACTTCTTTTAACTTTAAAAGAATGGTGTTCTTACGACATAAGTGAGATAGCTATCTCCCACACAACGTCGAAAGGTTTGGATTAAAATGTAACCGCATAAGCTGAATACTGTAACTTATAAAAATGCCTGAGCAGCTGCGTCGAGCATAGACATTGGGCGTGCCTCAGGAGATTAGACATGAACTAAAAAAATAAAAATTCAAGAAGAAAAGACAAAGTTTTCGAAACTGAACTTCATACTATTGTAAAAAAAAAAAAAAAAAAAAAACGTATCTCATATCAACATGAAAAAAGATGGAGAAGACTCGCTTGGGGTGATTGTATTGGAGTGATTGCCGTGTCCTCGACTTAGTATAGAAACTTCCTGAATGACACCGGGACCCAACACGTTGTAGCAGAGAACGTCACAAGGGACATAGAACAAGTAACAATGCGACTCCTTTTTTTTGTAACAACGACAATTATTTCCGGGTACTTGCCCAATAAAACGTGATAATTTTCTTTCTCTCTGACGTCTGCCCTCTCGAACGTTCCTAATGTCTGTCTGTGCACACGTTCTTTCAGCAGTCCTTTTTTTCCCCTTCTTCGATGTGTTTTTGCGCACGGTTCGGCATTTGCATGCGCGCGTTCGCGTTCTGTTACAGAGTTGCCGTCACGTTATTTGTAGAGTTCTCATTAAGAATCGGCACAACTGCCTGATGATGTAACGGAAAACTGTTTGATAATATTACAGCAACATCCAAGTTTAAGCAGTCCACAATTTAAAAAAAAAACATCTCAGGCATTTACTCCTCCTTGATAAAGAATTATAAGCTTTGTTCTGTTATGCAACCATCCTCCCAGCCATTATCTTCTGATTTGAGGGTTAGGGTATTGCAGTATAGTTTTCCGTCATTCTATTATTATATATAAATTATTTTTTCATGTATCACTTTCTCTTTTGTGGGCTAATATAGCATCTACTTTTTTAATATTTTTATAGCGTAGAATATACGTTTCAAAAGCAATAATCGTGGTGCTATTTTTAAAGTTCTCACATAGTATCCGGACGTTTACACCATGACGTTCCACTAAAGCTGATTTTTAATGTAATATAATATCGTTTCCGACATTTCAGGGCATAACATTTCCGAACTTCTCAGGCACTTGCTCATTTTGTAGGTAGAGTAATATCTGTTGTGTTTTCAGGAAACTATTCTCCTACATACTACTCCATATATTTCGAACAAACGGGCTATAGCGTATATGTTCGCCCGTCGTTATGTATTTCTCCATAGCATTACATCATTTTTTTATCTGACAACAAAGTAGACAACTAAGCTTTTAAGAGGAATCTTATACAGAATCATATACAATTGTTTTCACGCATAAATAGCTGTGTCTTAATGATAAATTAGAAATTATTAGGTTCAGAGAAAGAAGAAAATCTTTCAACAAAAAATTAAAATTTCTCATAGCAATGTATATATGCAAAAAAATCTCTATTTCTACTGATTTATAAAAAAAAAAATTCTGTGTGTCTGAGTGCGTTCCCTGTAGCCTCAAAAGCGGCGTGGATAATTTTTGTATAATTTCAAAAAAATGTATTACATGTGCCTGGCAATGTTCTGAGATAGGTTGTGTATCGGAATGTCGTTAATAAGGATCGATAGTTGATAATCATAATAATCCAATTACAGAAGGAACAGGCGATTTTGACAAAAGTTAACAGCTTATCCAGCCTAACATCACAAAAGAATTTTAGCTGCCTCATTACCGCACTAGCAATAAGACAATCCATATAAAATCAACAATAGATTCTTTGATATAACGTTCAAAATACATGATAGCGTTTATAGTAATTAAAGCAAGATACTTGGCTTTTGCCATTAAATACTTTAATTTATTATATGAAATATAATTTTATAAAATCAATAGTAGATTTACTATTGAGCAATGGAGACTATAATGTATTATGGGCTATGTTATGTGAAGCTTCTTCGTCTAGAGATGGCCATAAATCGATTTGATTGAAAAATGGGCGTTTTCACCGATTTCAGTGAAAATAAAACATTTGGGAGTGTGGATCATTCGTCGATCATTATTCAATCCTGGTCGAAGTTTGGTCTCCTTGCTAGTTTCTAATCAAAATCATAATTCTGTAAAACTTTCTTCTTGTGATAAGAAAGATATAAGATCCTGTGGTTTTCTTACTTAATTTAATCTAATATTTAATTCATTCTGTATTGTATATTAAGACACTAATTGCATAATATGTTGTGTTTGTAAATCTCTTGTGTATACTTTAAACTTGGGAGTATTTTGAATGTTAGTATATATATATATATATATATATATATATATATATATATATATATATATATATTAGTATAATTATTAACCGTATTGTTCTACATTTTGTTATTGGGGAATTTGTATTTTCCACCGGAAATCCATGTATTTTACAGCTGTCCTGTTTTTAAATTTCCGAAACAGCTACATCTTAGGCGGCTGAGTATTCCCGTTTCTATTTTAAAAAAATATAGTTAAGTTTTTTTTTTTTAATCCTTATATAATTGAATTCTCTTTTATAATTGTAGATATTTGAAAAAACAGCTTATGCAAGTGCTAAGTCTATTTCTATTAAATGAGTTTAGTTAACTCTTCCTTTTTTTCATTCTTACATAGGTAAATACTCTTTTGTAATTATTTACGTTTTAGAATTCTGGTTATGTAGTTGCTAAGTCTGCGATAGGTTTAATTTAGTTGTTTTTCTTTTTCTTTTTATTTATTTTTATTTTTACATTTTTTACTCCAAGCTTCTTTCCAATATATATATATATATATATATATATATATATATATATATATATATATATATATATATATATATATACACACATTCTAAATAAGCCTGGAGTAAAAATAAATGTGAAAATAAAGAATTCAAAACGTGTATATATATATATATGTGTGTGTGTGTGTGTGTGTATGTGTGTGTGTGTGTGTGTGTGTGTCGTCCTGAACATACACTCTACTTCCCTAATATTTTACAATGTCGACTCAGAAGAAGTGTGGTTGAAGATTACGCGCAGGAACCCCTACGGTGAGGATCTATAGTCTGTCAAAACTGCAGCAGCCTGTTTTGTGTGTTCATATGTAGAGAGAGAGAGAGAGAGAGAGAGATAGAGCGAGAGAGGGGAGGAGATGTCCATGTGTGTTTACATGTAAAATATAGGAAGAAAGCCTCATCGCTTAATTAAATAATATACTTTCTGTTTGTTCTACATGATGTATGTAAATGATGTATTCACTGCGTAAATTCATATATGTTTTTATAAAAAGCTGCATCTCTCTATTTTCTCTCTCTCTCTCTCTCTCTCTCTCTCTCTCTCTCTATATATATATATATATATATATATATATATGTATATTTATATATGTATGTAATTTGGGTATGATAGGTTCATGTGTATACATTTATATGTACATATGTATACATGTGTCTTTGTATAAATTCATTTATGTCGAAGTGTATGCATATTTAACGACCTTTCTGCAGATATGTGTGTAACTTATACGTTATCTACACATATCGTTTTGTGTGGAAAGCTATATTATTCTGCATATATATATATATATATATATGTGTGTGTGTGTGTGTGTGTATGTGTGTGTATGTATTGGTGTGAGTCTATATGTTTATATGTATATTTATATATGCGTTCGTATCTGTATGCGCCTATATGTATTATATTGGTTTTTGTAGTGATGGCTCATCTTACCGGATGCCAGGCTGTCGCACGCAATTTAAATCACCCCAAACGAGAGATCTTTCGTAAGATTCTAATTGTTACTTAGAGTCAAATTGTTTGTATTTGTTTTGCACTTAATCTACAGAGTATAATCTACATTCAGATCTGAAATTCTTTTTCATGGGTTTGGTTGTTCTTATAATTAGTAGAATGACTTGATCTTTAGCATCGTTAATGCCATTTACTTCAAGCAGGGTTGCTTCTTTCTACCTCCTGTTCCCAGATCACTATATCAGTCTTAACAGCTTCGTTTTCTAGGTACGTTGCTGTTGGGAGTTTATAGTCATAATGGATGACGTACGACGTATTCCCAATTGTTATTTCTGATACATGCTGCCAGTTAATGCTGCTACAATGCATATTCTGCGTTTTACAGATTATCCGTGGAGAGATTTGCGCACTCCCGTCTGTCGCATTGTATAATAGCTGTCTCCCAACAGAACTTTATAATTGGATGTCGGGTGATTCCTACTCTCTTTTTCTGTTTAATAGAACCTGCACTTGTTTTTAGTGACACTATTCATCACCTTAAAAGCATTGGTCATGAAGCCATGATCTTAGGCAAATATTATCATTCTCCTCTGATCATAGTGGATCGATCATCGTTTTAGTCAGTTTATCGAAACTTATTTATCTATACATTCCTGTGATAAGTCATGCAGAAATTAATTGGCACGCTACTGGTTGGCTCATTCATTCTTTTTTCTGTAGCAGAAGGCCTTCGTGTATTTTCTCGACGATTCAGGACTATTTCCGTTGTAGGCTTGCCTTCGGTTTCTCTGTCATTGCAAGGCAGTTTTATCTAAAATGTTAAGCCAGTTTTCTGATGAAGTTAGTTCTACTGGCTCTTCTTCCTTTTTCTTAATATCAGGGATTGGATTCTGTACATAAGTGCGTATGGGTCTATCTATTAAATTGAGTTTCATTCACAACATATTATATGTGCTTTTTCCTCAGTAGAGGTGAATATTTTTGTGTACTTGTGTGCATTTACTCAAACCGAAACACTTTTTACTATATTCTATAACTTAGCGACGGTTCATCTTAAACGTTTATCGCGAATTGTGCGTGTTTTTTTTTATCCTCATAACTTAAAAAATCTCGTTTCATAATATACACACCTCCGGTTCTCGCCGAAACAAGCTTATTGTAAGATCGGGGTAATATATATATATATATATATATATATATATATATATATATATATATATATATATATATATATATATATATATATATATATATATATTGCAATAATGTACACGATTTTAATACGGCTTGTCTATTTCGTGTTAACCATTCTCAGTTCCTTGGTCTTTGATCTTTTTATAATATCTTTGTAGGTGTGCTGATTCTTGATATGTAAATTAATGCAAATCTAACTACATTGGATTTCAAACATTTTGTTTACTACTGTGGTATTGTCCTCGTCCTTACATTCATGACTACCGACGTAGGAGGGCACGCGTTTATAATTATAAAAAATTAAACCTAAAATACGACAACTTCTGAAAGTACCATTTGAAGTACATGTGCGTGACACCGTCATCTCTGTAACACTAAGATTCACAACCCCTAACGGTCGGAAGAATTGCTGCAAAATTTATGGCCACACCTTAATCTGACCATAAATATCTCTCTGTCGTCCTCTTTATATATATATATATATATGTATATATATATATATATATATATATATATATATATATATATATATATATATATATATATATAATTTTCCCCCCAAATAATTTCCACTCCTTGATTCATCAGCTCAATTTAGTGTATCTGTGTACATTTGTGATCAACTTTGTTTTTTTTTATTCTGTAAAATAAACATTTTTTTTGTTTTCTTATTTCTGTTACATCAAATTTTTGACAGTTGAGGAGAAATGCTGACCTCAAGCTTGAAAGCCGGCAGCTATATATGTTGGGATATGCAAATATATATATATATATATATATATATATATATATATATATATATATATATATATTTATGCGCGTAAAAATATTTAATATATACACACATATATGTATGCATATGTACAAATATGTATATATATATATATATATATATGTATATATATATATACTTTTATATGCAAAATCCGATCTCACATTTTGCTAATTTCCACCCTCTGATGAGAAGGAAGTATTTCTTCGAAACTCCGCGGATTAAGGACTATCTACTTATCACGTGTTTCCTTTTCAGATTAAATATGTTTTTAACTCTTTTTCAAAGTGTTTTTAACATGTGTTATTAACTGTTTGCTCGTATTATAAACTCTATCTCCTATTTTGGTGTTATCGAGTTTTTACATCTGGCTGAGATAACTTTATAAATATTAATTCTTTAATATTTATAATATACTTTATTTTTACCATCTTGGATCATTTTGGTAAATTTAATTGTAATTTTTATTTTACTATATATATATATATATATATATATATATATATATGTATACATATGTATAAATATATATACATATGTATATATATGCATATATATGACTGACTGTGAAGATATATATATATATATATATATATACATATGTATATATACATATATAATTTTATACGTATAGAATAGTAAAAATTTGAAGATTGGCTTTTTCATGAAAAAATGTCATATTACTGACGTCCATTGTTCCAATTTAATGTAACATTTTGATCTAATTGCTCTTATATATGCATGTTAACATATGCATAGAGTATTTTACATGTTATATCACTAAGAAATAACAAATCGTATACAATATTATATAGGTAGACAAATATAGATATTGCTATTTAACTTTGTAGGGTTAAACTGGTAAATGACATTTTACATATTTATAAATGGGAAAAAATACCTTGATTGGATGATAGAAAAATATACAGGTATGCTTATAATTTTCTTACGGACAGATAACTACAATGAAACAGACAGGTCGGTAGATTAGACGCAGTTTAAACAGTGGATTTAAGTGATGAAATGATGAGTCGTTTTTTCTTTGTTATCTCAATATATAATATTTTGGCGTGCAGAAATCCTCCTTTGAACGAAAATACAGTAGGTTTGCTACAACAGATGCCATATGAAAATGATTATGTCAATACTATTAGCTACTATCTTATGTAATTTGAAAACGCCATTATAGAGACATTTAGTCGTTATAAAATCCTCATTTAATATGATGAGAAGCACCACCAGAATTACAACTATCATTAGAGAACGTAGTTTCCATATAATTCTAAATATCAAGTCCTCCTACCGCCCAAATTATTATCCAGTAGGAATTCTTCTCTTTCGATAGATATTGGGTTTCACATTTCATAACCGGATCATAAAATTATAGATATGACATAATTTTCTCCTTTTCCTATTTAAACATAATAAAATCACCCCAGAACAATTCTGCTCTTCCTGATTAGTATAATCTGACCATTCTTATATTCCAGATTAACGGTATTTGCATGTTAAACGAACGCTAAAGTGCTATTCAAATATGGCATCGCAATGATATTTACTTTTGCTCCCTAAGTAAATTGCTGCTTTCATATTCTTAAATTGGGGGGGGGGTTATTGTGTATTTCCACTCTCTCTCTCTCTCTATGTCGCTCTCTCTCTCCCTATCCATTCCTGCATATAATATTACCAACTCTCTGTCTGCCTCGCTCGCTTTTTACATTTCTTTTTATGCCTAAGGAAAACACATACATTTGACGCGATGGCGAAGTCAAAACAACAAACATTTATTTCCGATCTCTTTCTCGCTCTATTTGTACATTTGTTTCAATAAATTTAATTTTTTCCAAACATAGTTACATTTTTTAATGTACTTTATTTAAACCTACGCAATCTATGAAGATCGTCGCCGATTTTAAATAAATATTCCGAAATATACTCTATTGGATTTTTACTTTTTATGTGGTTTGAATTTAATGTTTTTATCATATGTGAAATATTCACATTTTGAAGTTGTTAAACTATTATTATAGTCAATTATATTATACGTTTATTATTTTACCTTTTTATGATAAAATACATAAAATAGGTAAGCATTTTATCAGCTGATTTTTATTTTTGATTACGTCCTTTCAAATAATTGTGTTTATTTTAGTTAATATCTTAGATATTTTGTAGAACTGTTTAGATATTTTTAAAAATGTATTCCTTTACAAAAATATAAAAGGACAATATTAAACGTGTCACATTTTTACAGTCCTAGCAGCTATAAAGAAAAAAGTTTAGCAGCTTTTCATTGTGATTATTTCACATATGTTAAAAACATCAAATTCAAGCAACATAATAAGTTCCAATCCAGTGGATGATATTGTTGAAACATTTATTTTTAAATCGGCGACAATCCTCATAGATTCCGGACTGATTCTCGAGCTTATGTACACGTTACCTTTTTAGGGGTACGGGCTTAATTGGTCCATTACGTCCACCACCACAATTTTCTTTAGAATGATGACTTTTGTATGGTTTTCGCCTATGCTGCCTAAGAAAATCTTATTCAATTTTTGCGGAGACAAGTACTTATAGAGACATAAAGAACTGTATTATGCACTGTAATTCAATGCCTGCTAGATTTGTATGCACGCGTGATAAACAAATCTATTTTTCTTACATGACAATACTCAAAGAAGTAATGTGAAGAAGTCGTAACTGTTTTGTTTTACACAATAATAAAAGACAATATAAAACTGGAATTTAATTTTATTTAATTTGTGAAAGAGTTGAAAAGAAGAGGAAGGCTTGAACAACAAACGAAAACAGCTGGCACTGATTTCAATCACATTAAACATTGAGAACCTGTAAAACTTCTGTTTTGAATTTACATTATTATTCTAACAGAATACTTTTTGCAATTTTATTTATTTATACTCATTTACGTATTCCCTTAACTGCTTTTGTATTAAATTCAAACAGTACCTGCGTGTTATCATTCCAAACTAACACTAATTGCTAGTGAAAGCTAGATTATTTCATTTCGGTCACGGCTGAAATTTCCTGCAATTGTAAAGGGATGGCAGGGGTCACCAACAATAACAACCGTAGTTTACTTTTTCGCAAGGCAGGAGAGCAGGCTTCCGCCGGTTAACAGCGGTTAACGATTCCTGTTTGTATCTTATATTTTCACGTTATTCTAAAAGACGTATTCGTTTTTATTATAGATTTTTCTCATTTAGTTTATAGCACTGTCTAACAAATATTCTAAAGCCACATGATATATTCCATATTTTTTAATTTTCTTTGCAGTCTTCGCTTTCCATTGGGATTTCTTTCGGAACAGCAAAAGCAGTCTCTCCTGGTGTCGAAATGAAAGCACAATTCAAGAAACATGTCTGTAAAAAAAATAAAATTAGTAGAATAAAATAAATCGCATGGCGACAATTCTTCTCAACAATGGCACCAGTTCGGCTGTCAGTTGCAGAAAGCAGATAGAATTTAATCTTGTTTCTGTCTTGGACTGAAGTTCCGCTAGATATATATATATATATAGATATATATAGAAAGGAAAAAATCCGTTTGGATCGCTGATAAAAGATATTGGGGGTGGGATACGAACTTTTTGCCATACTCGACAAATAAAACAACAATCTGAAAAGCTGATAGAGTCCATGGTACATGAAGACAAAATCACTACAGAACGAGTTATTTTCTAAACAGAAAATGTTAAAATATACGGCGCCTGTAAGACATGCATACATATGAGAACATGAAGAACATAATATTTTTAAATGTTTGTTTAAACGTGTATTACGTAACTGAGCCGACCCAGAACAATAGACTTAATATCGTATGAAATTCTACAGATTTATGATAAGTACACATTATTCGTACTTCTATGTTTAGTCTCCACCGAAAACCGAAATCAAAACGTTTGGCTTACGATTTACTGGTTCCTTTTATGTTAATGCCTGGTCTATGAATACATGCTTACTGCAAGGCTAAAAATGAAATATTAAAAAATATCTATTACGTTACGCAAGCATATTCGTAATGCTGCCGTTCGGACTTCGCCTGCCAAATTCTATTTTTTTTTTAGCTTTCACACTATTGCACAGATTTACTCTGGCAAGAACCCAAACATAAAGTTTCGCATGGTTTCGAATATCCTATACATTAAGTTTCGTGTTTGTAGAATGAAAACTGACAAAGGCGTTTGGTAGGCAACATTTTTAAAACGTACACACACACACATATTTATATACACGCATACGTAAATATACATAGAAATAGTTTCGTGTTTACTATAAACTTTTTACGCAAATATTACCGAAGTTTACTCATGTAGAATATCTGCATGAGTATAATTACAACTAATAGTTCAATGAAGATGATATTTCATAAGAAAACCGAACAAAATAATAGGGAATAAATTGAAATAACTATTTAAAAGAATATACAAATTAGCTAGATCTTTTGCAGATGACTAAAATTACACGACGCATACATAAAAAGATTTATTTTTTCTTACCAAATTAGTAGAAAAAAGGTTCTTAAATACGAATACCAATGCGGGAAAACACATTTAAAGGAGTATATATATATATATATATATATATATATATATATATATATATATATATATATATATATATATATATATATATAATTGTGTGTGTATGTGTGTGTGTTTGTTTGTTTAGTTCGTCCACAATTTCGTTCATTTTGTCTAACGTAAATCGGTAACGTGTGTGTAATCTCGGAATGTCTGCTGAGGTTGCATTCTGACATTTGTTTCTTATATGTTCCACTTAACCTCCTGTGTCTCTTCTTTAGGCAGTGCTTCCCTCAAAGCTAAGCAG
>NC_136497.1:89727969-89742969 GCF_053919585.1 Euprymna scolopes
CTTTAAAGTTATTTATTGAAGAGGAGATTGCGCGGATATCAGCTGACATGATTACACGTGTTACACAATCAGTGGTTAATCGCTTCCAGCGATTGATAGAGAGAAATGGATGACAATTAACAAAATAAACATATTTCATGTTTGTTTCATTTTATATTTCAATGTATGGTACTTAAATATACGTGTATTACTAATATCGTTTTTCTTTAAAATGTTACCTGACTTTTTGACCACCCTGTAGAAAAGAAAGTTTATTCTTTCTAAACTTTTCCAAAGTAAATAAAGGCACCGCTAATCTTAATCTGCATCTCAACATTTATGAATCTCTTATGGTACGTTTTATCTGAAACAGTAGGAATGCTTGTTGCAGTAGGTACACAGTCGCCTTTCGAATTTGTGTTCTTCGATGTTCAGAAATATATAATATAGTAAAGCACGAAAGCATTTCATTTTGGTTATTGTTTCTAAAAATAAAAACAGTTTACTGATATAAACCTCTGAAAGGCTTCGTAATTCAAGGACCAGGTTACTTTTCGAGGATGTTGCCGGTAAATAGAAAAATGAAACAAAGGCTTTGGAAAACTGATGAACGACACTAAAATCTATATGAAATAGCTTTTAGCATTCTTTTAGCAAAGTGTAGCACTTGCTTTTAAAGATAAAGTACGTTCCTTTTACATAACCTTCTGAACACCAATGCAGTATACGATACACACACACACACACACACACACACGCATATATATATATATATATATATATATATATATATATATATATATATATATATATACATAATTTTTTATATTTTCTTTACAGAAAGTTTTTAGATGAGAAAAATTATTGGTACCCTCGGTTTCAAACCCGATAATTAGGATCTTTTTAGATACACATATCAACCTCCCTGCAGCCCGTACTTATCTGTGAGAGATGGGTATCTAAAACGGTCTTAATCACTAAAATGTAATATATATATATATATATATATATATATATATAATCATACAATGTATATATCGCTATATTTTAGTGCAGTTTCACTTCGTACGATGTACACCTGACTGTTATCGCACTAATTTCTATTTATTTCATGCTTTAAAACCTATCCAGTCTTGTTTTGTGTAAATTTTGAAAACATAATAAAATATTACAATAAGTATATTTCATATTAATATAACTGTAATGTTTTGTCAAAGTTTTTATTGTTTCGATAGGCTGTTTGTGTAGCACAACTGTAGTGAAAAATATAATGTTACCTACTATTTCTCACTAAAAATAAAATTTAACTAAACCGACATTATTACGTTAGTAGCAGGACGAAATATTTTCACTGAATTCAAACTTACCACTCAAGAGCAAACAACAAAATTGACGATAAATAAGTTATCTATAATAAAATCCCAATCGTCGGTTTGTATGTATGTATGCATGTATGTATGTATGTATGTATGTGTGTATGTATGTATGTATGTCCTATAGGCTCTGTGGTTTGTAAATCGAGTGGAGGCCTGAGGTGTCATATGAACATCCACAGTAGAGCAGCACCAGTTGGCGTCCCTCAATTTCAGCTAAAGTGTGACCTCTGCAACAGTCTGTGTAAGAGCAGGGCTGATCTGAAGAGCCACCTTTGTTCACACAGTAGATAGAAATTGATGCACCTTGATCACATCTCCACATGTATATATGTGTGTGTATAAAGATATATATATATATATATATATATATACATATATAATAAAAAATAAATAATTAAATAAAATAATTAAAATAAAATAACTAAATAAAATAAATAAAAAATAAATAAATAAAAATAATAATGATAAAGTATAAAACGTATTAAATGAAATAATAAAAAATAATAATATTTTAAAGTACATGGAAATGACTAAATTATCAACAATATAGCAAGGGAAAGATGGTCGTCTTCTGTTAAGAAGTGACGTTCACTATGTATGTATGTATGTATGTATTTATGTATGTATGTATGCATGTATGTATTTATGTATGTATGTATGTATGTATGCATGCATTATGTATTTATGTATGTGTGTCGTCGTCATGAACGTCGAGGATTTGTGCCGTTATGAACGCGTGTTTATTTTAAAGGCTGTACTACCGGCGAAGCGAACGTCTCTCTATTCTATGTTCTGTGTATTTGGGATTGTTTTACTCTTTTATTCATGTTGAATTCACCTATTCGTAACAACCATCATCACCGTCATCATAAATTCTCCTTCATATATATTCTACATGTACGTGTATTTGTACGTGTGTGCATATGTATGTACATGCGTGTATGTATGAATGTATGTGCGTATGTACATGTTGTCATGTGTGTTTGTCTTTGCGTATGTATTTTTGCGTACATCTGTTTGTATGCATGATTGTATGTGTACGTGTATATCTTTATTTCGATGTGTGTGTTGGGTGGAGAGGACTCCCAAAGCCCTGTTAAGGCAACCCCTCAGGGTGAAGCAAATTTCTAATTAAAAAAAAACATAAAGCGAGAGACCAGTACCCGCATTAAGCTGGTCTGCAGTTTGATGTGTTGTTAGCTATCTTGCTCATGCTTGTTGCTGGATCTCAATATTTTGGAGTGAGGGAGAGACTTAGCTGTGGTACAAAGCTAACACTCTGTAACATCATCTTTGTATAGATACTTCCTCAGGCATTTGTCTATAAAAATTGCCCATAGCGATGGAAAAAGTGTCACGTGTGTAGCCCTGAAATGCTGGAAGCATGTAATAATTGATCTGCCATCATTCTATATATGCGTATGTGTGTATGTATGTGTGTATGTATATATGCATGTATGTATGTTAATATATGTACTAGTGTATGTATGTATGTGTATGTATACCTATCTGTATACGTATGTATATATGTATGTGTGTATATCTTTATTTATTTATTTTTGCGTATATATGTTTATGTGTGTTTGTATGTATATACGTATATATATATATATATATTTGTGTGTATGTATGTATAGGTATATGTATATATGCATATATATGTATGCGTATAGGTGCATATATATGCATGTGTAGGTATATGTAGGTAACTTTATGTGCATGTATGTATATGTGCATACATGTGTACGTATATGTATGTGAATATGTATGTATATGTGCGCATGTATTTGTATATGACTCTATACATGTGTACGCATATGTATGTATATGTGTGTGCATGTGTGTATGTATATGTGTGTATGTATGTGTTATATGTATTGTGCATATATGGATGGATATATGGATGTTTGCATGTGTGTATGTTTATGCGTATGTATGTGTATGTATGTGTATATATATATATGTGTGTGTGTATGCCAAGGACCGTCTTTAATATCATGTCTGCTTGAGCGCGTGAATTCGCTGGCAGAACTAAAAGAAAAAAGGTTATCTTCGGTCTCTCGGACATTCAGTGACTGAGGGAGTGGCACTCGCCTGACAAGACGTTGCAATCGTCATCATGTAAGCCAAAAACTTTCGACAGACGCGACGAATCCTGACGAGATTGGTATTGAAGCCCAACATCACGGACAACAAATATCGAAAAAAATTGTTTGTTTTTTTTTATCAATTTTTCCTTCACCCTAAACTGGGCAGTTTTCCACAAAGAGGGGTCGGTTTTTGCGTCGACATTTTCGCAATGTCATCGTCTCCGTTGAATTTACCTCGTTTAATTTCAACGCTTAGGACGATGGAGACATCGGCTAAGACGTCACGTTTGTTTTTTACCATATTTTCTCCTCTTTCGCCTAATGGCTTCGAGCCTGCATTCCTACTGCAACATGTTTAACACCTCTCCCCAACCACACTGCCTACTGTTGGTTTGATCCCCCCCCGCTAGTACCACATACTTTTACACCCTCCCCATTTTTCTTTTACTACACAACCTACACACACACGGGCAACACTGGGCACCCCCGCTAGTAGGAAATAAAAGAGTAATGATCACATGATGGATTCGGCATGAAACCATATATCATAACTACACTCATCTTTACTAGTACTTTTATTTCAGAAACATATTAAACATGCGGATCGTTGATTAGCTTGCCACTTGCTTCCATACATTCTTTTCGGCTATAAGACCAGAGTTTTTCGATTTAATCTGGGCCAACCCTCCCCCCCCACACCAAAAAAAAACTATGATCTCCTCCTCCCACACTGGATGTCCTGTGGGGATTCGAGCTCTTTCCTTTGCAGTATTTTTTAATGCGCGCTCATACCGCTTCAACGAACACATTTCCAAAACGGCAGAAAAGGTCGGCCAAAAATCAAAAATCGCCATCGCTGGTCGCACAAGTGACAAGCGGAAAAACAAATTAATCCAACGTTTTATTGGTTGATCGATATCAGGAATAGTTCTACTTGATCTGGTCAAATATTACAGGAATAAAAACTAACAAAAATGTGTGTTTTATATGAATTAGGCAGCAACCTTAGTAATGTGAACTTGCCCAAGCTCCCAACAATGGCTCAAATTCGGCATGAATAGCAATAAGATATTTTAGTGTCCCAATATTTTCTGCGCACTGATTCCCCGAAGCAACAAACGAATCCATGAACAGTAAGATTTTTCAACTTTTTCATAAAAGCATTCACATAGCGATCGCTTCTATGCATGGAAATAAAAATATAGTACAGATAGAGCCAGAAAATACGACATAATTACTTGTGAAGAAAGCTGGTTAAGAGCATATATATGTATATGTATATATATATATATATATATATATATATATATATATATATATATATATATATATATATATATATACATATACCGACTGTCATCACGACGGTTCTAGGTTCGATCCTCGGCTTGGGAGAGGTGTTAGTCTAGCGGCACTGATGAGTTGTGATACAACGAAACAGGTCTGTATGTCGATGACTAAAATATATTTTATAAAGCTCCCCTCTTTGGTAGAGCACTCTCGTAAATTATCTTACTCGCTACTTAATTTAGCTGAAATAATGCGAAGCTCGCGATTTGTTTACAAACAAACGTTTGAGCCCTCTACGAGTAGCGGACGAATGTTTATTTAAATAATCGTTCGGACAGGTTAATTTCGGCCACCGATTCCGTAGTCAAGAGGGTAGGACTGCCGACTGTCATCACGACGGTTCTAGGTTCGATCCTCGGCTTGGGAGAGGTGTTAGTCTAGCGGCAGTGATGAGTTGTGATACAACGAAACAGGTCTGTATGTCGATGACTAAAATATATTTTATATATATATATATATATATATATATATATATATATATGAGAGAGAGAGAGAGAGAGAGATAAATGCAACGTTGTCTGTGTATATATGAATCCGTTCCTTATGGACTGCGAAACGGCGGAACAGATTTTCTTTAAAATTTACAGAACATTACTGTATAAGTCTGGGAGTGATCTTAGTTAAGTTTTTCTAATACCTCCAACAATTACCGATAATAAATAATCGAAACCGTCGGTTAAATTTATCTATCATTGGTAAACCAATTTATCCATGGCGTCGCTAAGCGACATTGAAAGAAAAACGAACTGTGAAAATTTTACTGTGCGTGTTTTTTTGTAGGTTCTACCTCCGCACGTAAATTTCTTAATTGTTTTTTATTTCATTAACGGCAAAAAATTTATATGACTTGAGAATTTACGTGATTGTTTTTTAAATTTTGTATGACTTTATCTGTAGGTTCAAACCCCGCACGTAAATGCCTTCGTGTTTTTTTTTCGTTAGCTACAGAGAAGTTTATATAAAATAATTTATAAAAAGTAACAGTGTGTTCTCTATATATGCAGATAGTTGAGTAACCATTTAATCTTATACTAGCACGAGGTACTCGGCCTTGCCGTTTGTAATATACGCTTAAAATATATTTTTTAATTCATACAAATTTCATACTTACTATGACAGAATCAATTCACTACTGAGAATTACACTTTATATATAATACCTTATATATAATACCTTATATATAATACTGATTTTAACAGTTTTGAAAAAATGATTTGAGTGCCATCAGCTAGAATCGAAACCAAAACACTTGGCGCTCGAGTCGTGTTCTCTACTGCTTGTGCTATACAGTCGGCAGATGGATTAAGGAAAAATTTAAATTAAACAACTTCAAGTTAAGGATCAGTTTGCTCATTCGCACATGTAAGACACATACTTCTGCAATTGAAATAGGCATTTTGCATTTAAACTTGCCGACATATATCTGTACGCATTATTTATCCAGTCAACTATTTGGATTAGTATAACCTTTTCGCGGTATGAGCACTACTTCTTGCTGATTTCAGCGTTATGCGCCCAGTAGTTCAAAAGTTTGTCAGTGAAATATTTTACAAAGACAGGCACGCATACACATACTTCTACTGCCATATTTATATAGGTTTATGACTACGGAATTTTGTAGGTTCGTTATTGCTTCCATAATTTTCTACTTGAAATATTTGAAAAAGAAATTAAAAATAATATACTTTTTCAGATTATTTGAACTATTAGTGAAAATGATTTCATCATTGGTGTTATTTTCACAACGTTTCGACCGGTGGAACCTCCGACAATTCATCTAGTGTATCTTGTTAAACTTGGAAATCATTCTGCCCAACTCAGGGCTCTTCAGAGTATGTTGGAAGGATCCCTTTATTTAATCCTTTATTAAATAAAGTGACCACTTATTTAATTTAGCCTGTTCGCCTTTCGTCAACTCTGGCCGAGTAGAAGTCCTAAAATTTTGGATGTGTTTTAAGTATCGCCCACACTGAGTGTTGATCATTTAACCTCTATTTAGTCATAAGTTTATTGTAAATAATAAACAAAATTGTTCTCATTTATCTATACAAATAAGTAACTATTTACATTTATATTATTCCGATACACATTCATTATCTCCATATATAATATTTTGTATATACAAATTCTCCTCTCGAACAAAGTACCGTAAGTTTGCAACAGCAGATGCCGCATTGAAATTCACTACATCTACCCTGATAACTACAATCTTATGCTGCTTACGACCACCATTTCCGCCACAAGCACTAGGGATAATAAAATGCATCCGATTTGAAACACAATGACACTGGCCACATCTGCAGAGGAAGAAGTTTCTATTTTTCTCTCTCAATATTTAGTGCTCCCACCGCTACTACTTAAGGCCGGGAAAAATTGTATATTTTCCTACGATATTCTGCTTGCATCGCACTTTACTGTTTATTACACATATACACATTACATACTATTTCCATTTTTTGATTCACAAAGAATAAAGTGTCCCCTGCCTTATTCCGTCCACTGTGATTGGTTGAGCGCTGACACTTCTTATATTCGGGATTAACAATATCTGCATCATAAACGAATGCTAACCTATGATTCAAATATGACGTCGCAACGATACCCTCCCCCCTCCCTAACTGCATTGCTGCGCACTTTTTCTTAGATTGTGCCGTGAATTTTCACTATTTACAAATACTGCTACACGGCGAACATTAGGTAGATAGCGAATACAAGAGCTCACGACCAAAGAAACACCGCGGCCGCAGGGAAGTTGGTTTCTTTATCGCACGCACGTCTTTATATGTAAAAAATTACTTGGTTCCGCAAATTCTTATCGGGGTTTTTATAATCAGCAAACTTAAACACATTTAAAAGTCGTCAATTTGAGGATGTGGACCTACTTTAAAAATATAAAAAAACAGTAGGAATAAAGCGTAAATAATCAAAAATAGTAACAGTTATAAAAAGAAAAGTAAATTATCAAAAATAATAAAGGTATTAATTTATAAGGGAATTTTGTAGTCGCTTTTGTAATCAGGTCCTTTTGCTCGGTATAGGCCGACGGTTTACGTAGAAAAAAATAGCAATATTTATTAATTGATTAGGGTAGACTTTTTCATGATCGTTTTTGTAAATGACTTCCATACCCGTAGTAAAATCTGCCGGCTATCGTTGTTCCCCAGGCGTCGCTGAGCGCCGAACGAGACGGAGAAACGGGATATAAACTGGAGGAGGTATATCTGTATAGAGAGAGAAAGTGTGAGAGAGAGAGGGGGGAGAGAGAGGCAAAAAGACAGTCAGTCAGTTGGGGAGATTATATATATATATATATATATATATATATATATATATAATCTTCCCACATCTCTCTCCCTCCTATTTCTCACTCTCGTTTTTTTTTCTCTCTCTTTCAGTATATTTTTATAATGAGAAAATACAGCTTACCACACTAAGTTCTTTCTTATAAAAAACTTAAATTTTGTCTTTTTTGGGTGGGGAGTTCCATTAGAACAAACTGATCGACACCAACGCGTGGTCGGGTACAGCTATTTTTTTTTATAAAAATGTGATATCGCAGAAAAGAAATTTAAAACTACTGGAAATAACTTTTCATCAGTAATTCACAAAATGATAGCAGAATTAAAGGGAACGAAATGTCTGAACAGAAATCCTATCTATTTGTCCAGAAAATAATACATTATGGTGAAATGAATACATTCGTTATCTATGAATCGAAACAACCAGATAATTTAAAACATTAAACACAATATTAGTTCATACATAACATTGTTATTAGCAAAAGAATATGAAAATTTGTTAACCTTACAATAGCTATAAAATATAGATTAACAGTGTATAAAATTAATAATGTATACTTTTTGTAAATTTTAATTAACGGTGAATAGGATAGTTTGGACTTACATTTTTTTTAATGGGCTAAATTTCTGCATTAATTCATTTAAACAAGTATCAAGCGTATTAATACTAAGTTTGTTGTACTTATATAAAGATGCATATGCATACATATATTATTAGAGCAGTATTAAGATTTAAAATAATATTCTTTGTTTCAAGCAAAATCATTATTGGGATTATACGTTCAAATATTAGAAAAGTTGAAGTAAAAATATTTATCTTACTTCACTATTCTAATTGCTCAGCACAAAATCTACATTCACTGTTATAAACAAAATTTAAAGTTGAGCAATATTTTTATCAAGTTAAAAACAAATATGACTTTTGATAATGATCGATGTTTTCTGGAAAATAACTAGAACGCCAACGGAATTAAATAAACAATTAAAAAGTGTCTAGTTCATGATCTGAAACATGATTGCATGAAACATTGGATCAGAAGTATAACGCATTATCAACTAGCCCATCAATCTAGTCAAAATATTTAACATTTTAACTCGACTTAACGGTTGTTTGATTATAAAAAAAAGAACAGGGAAACAAAAAATGTTTTTATATAATTTTACTGAGCGTATTCAAGGCGCAAGAAATATTTTCCAAGTATTATAACAACTGTCCGGTAGCGTTTTTAGACCTATATGTACATATATTCTCAGGGGAACAAGTAGCTCAACGACTGTGAAGAGCTGTGATACAGCAAGACAATATTATATAAATATAGCATTATCGAAATAAAGACGAAAGATTTTGCTTTATATAAACAATTTATTAATTTTAGCGATCTTTTAGGTTCACTTAAGATTGTAATATATATATATATATATGTATATATATATATATATATATATATATATATATATATATATATATATATACGTTTTATTTTTTATTACCGTATCTTTCTGTTAAGTTACATTATTGTTTCGGCTACACGGCCGTTTTTTTGGCCGTCTTAAACGTCCTCAGACTTTTACAGAAATGTTCGCTATTTTGCGATGAAATTTACAGAAATGTTCGCTATTTTTCGATGAAATAGCGAACATTCCTGTAAAAGTCTGAGGACGCTACAGACGGCCAAAAAAACGGCCATGTAGCCGAAACAATAATGTAACTTAACAGAAAGATACGGTAATAAAAAATAAAGCTCATATTTGCTCTACAACAGTAGTAATATTAAGCACTTTCTTCTGTTTTATTAATTACCATGCCAAATGTATATATATATATATATATATATATATATATATATATATATATATAATCATTTTCCACAATCGAACCAAGCGGAAGTCTAAGATTCGAGTTTCGCACTCATTTGGGCTCATCGGCGCTCGGGATTTGAAACCCGAACCTCTTGCATGCTAGGCAAGCACTCTACTAACTGAGCAAGCACGCCACACACACAAGAAGGTCTATTAGCTTACACAGATCAAGCAACCTGCGCTACAGATACGACATTGGAAAGAACCTACCCCATATACAAGGGACGAGGTATCAAACCAGCTTCAACCCAAACCGACGTTATATATATATATATGTATATATATATAGTTTTTAACCTTTAAAACTATACAAAAAATATTTTTTATCATTCGTTAGGAAACCATCCAGTCAGTAAGTCATTTAATCACGTGCAATCACTGCATCAACTCGCTCACGAATTTACTATAATACCAATAATTTATTTTTCAAGGGATCATCAGTTGTTTACCATGAAACACTGTTTCGGGGATTTAAAACAAAACAGTATATTACATCATGGCTCCCCAGCAGTGTTGATCAAACACCACCCCGCTTAATCTTACGAAGAAGACATGTTACAAACATTTGATCCAATTTCCTATTTTTAATTGCAATTACTAAACTTTTCATACTATAAAAATGAATTTCTTACCTGTGCGATTCATCAATTTCCACATTTAAAATGGATACATTTTTTTTAATTTATCAGTCTTGTATTTATAAGAGTCGGATTAATCGATTTAACTACTTATCTTCCCCACTATGATTAGTATTTAGTATATTTACAGTCTTATTTTTTGAAATTAGATATGTAAAGGTTAAAAATATTTTTACATATATACATTTTTTTAATATATATATTACAAAATCAATAGTGTACACAACGTCAGAATACACTTCTTTTTTACGCTTTCTTTTTTCTCTATTATTCAATTTTTTTTCCACCATTTTTCTACTTGCACCTCTTTCCATCATTCTACACTTAGTTAATTAAAATATTTATGACCAGGTGTATTTTGTAGTGACAAACAAGCGAGAAAATAGGAGTAGGCCTTTTAACTTGATATAGATATACTGAAAAGTTTAGTTTATGAAGATCTGAGCAGTAATTTTTCCTCCAATTTGATTTCAAATTAACAAACCGACACACATAAACCTGCCCTTATTATGCAGAATTAATTTAGAATAATTTAATATTATATAATATATATCCTGTAGCTGACATTTGGCTTACTCCAGTCTTCGTACCTTTTCTCCTAACTACATATAGAAACTAAATCCTTCCTGTCTTTTATAATTTATGAATGTATGTATATTTATATGTCTCGCAAAAGCTTTCGACAAAGGTAACGCATCCTGCCCAGATCAGTATAATTTTGAAGCTCGACGTCTTAGACGACACATATCGAAGAACTGACGAAAAACATGAGTTCCTTTAGCCGTTTTATACAAGGAGGGGTCGATTTTTTGACACCAATTTAGCAAGTCATTGTCACCGTTGGATTGACTTCGATTAATTTGAATCGCTTTTGACTTCCGGTCGTGTTATTTACTTTCTTCTCCGCCTTCACGTCACGGGTTCGAGGCTGCTGACAGACTTCCACTTTTTTAATACCTCTGTTCACCCTGGCTGCCTACTGTTGTTTTGATTCCTCCCCCCCCCCGCTACTTCCATTTTTTAACACTTCTTTTCACATTCACGGGTTCGTGCCTGCCTACCTAATATCACGTTTTTTCGTTTGTTTTTGTTTTTTGTTTTTGTTTGTTTGTTTGTTTGTTTGTTTTATTTTTTTGCTCAAAACACACCTCGCAACACTCGGGCAACGCCGGACAACCAGACAATTTCTAAATAAAATAATAAAGCAAGTGAGACGAAATGGGAAGATGCCAATTGTAGGTTGAAGAGGTTACAGTATTGACTTTGAAAAAAATAGATTGGTCTAAAGGTGTAACATTTTATCGAGCAATTGAATCGGTTTCGGGAATGACGCGGGATAAATATATAAAGGTGAAAGAAATGTTAAGAGAGCTAAAAATAATCGCCGAGTTATAGGGAATGTTTTGTGACGTGCTTAAAATTGATTGGACCAGTGAGCACAGTAAGATTAATAGATACGGTGTCCGAAGTTACGGGTCTGGGTCGGTACAAACAAATGCGTTGCCAAAAAATAAATAAATAATCCTATGAGGATGAGAACTGAGAAAATGAATAACGAGATGAGGAACACGAAAGCGAATACAAGATGGGGAGAAACGGGAGAGGAAATAATAGATAAATTCAAGGAAATAAGATGAAAAACCGGAGTTGAAGTAAAATAGCAAACAAAAAGGCTGCGAAATGTGTGGAAATGGAAAAAGCAAATACAGTCTAGGATTTTTTTACAGCATAACAGCCCTTTTTCTATAATAAACTGCAGAAGTTCACCACATATTATAAAGTTTTAGCTGTATAACTATAATTAATATCAAGTTACGTGTTTACACGAAGTTGGAAATGGATTAATGCTTCATAACTTGGTCAGTATCGTCAAAGTAGAAATAGTCATGAACGATCTGACTTGATTTCATAACGGATGTGTACGTTTATTAGCATATATTTATTTCCGAGGTGAATAAGTGCGAATACAGGCAACTTTGCACAAGTGTGAAAAGAGACCAGCTGAGGTTGTATTTTTAATGACCTGACATTATGGAATGATTGATGGTTGAAGATAATGGAAAAGGTAAGACCCAGAGCAATATTCAGATAAGATTCCACAGATGTACCTTTACTACATATATATATATATATATATATATATATATATATATATATATATATATATATATATATATATATGTGTGTGTGTATATATATGTATATATATATGTGTGTATATATATATATGTATATATATATATGTAAATATACGTGTGTGTATGTGTATGTATATGCGATGTGTGTAGATACAATTACAAATTTCGTACAAACTCCCCGATT
This sequence comes from Euprymna scolopes, assembly GCF_053919585.1. Lineage (NCBI taxonomy): Eukaryota > Metazoa > Mollusca > Cephalopoda > Sepiida > Sepiolidae > Euprymna > Euprymna scolopes. The sequence continues at coordinate 89,740,884 of NC_136497.1, forward strand.
CTGATTCTTTACAAACCTCTGTATATTTAACTGTAGAGTAGTTAGTTTTTTCCAGTTACCGTAAAAGCACATTTTAAATGTGCATATAGTTTCCTACACGTCAAAATACACTTCTTATACTGGTACTTAAAAATCAATAAGTATTTTTCTATTTCATCGTTATAATAGCAATGGGAGGTTTTGCTTTAAACATAATCAAGTTAAAAAGACAAATTAAAGAATCGTTTCGGCATCGGACAAAAGACACATTTTTTTATTCCGATATCTATTATGATACCCTCGAATGTTCCGATTTTTCCGATTCCCGATTCCCATTTCACTTAATCGTCCCACCACTAATATACATGTAAGGAACAAAATGAATCCTATAAATATGGATATATATATATATACATGTATAAATATATATATATATATATATATATATATATATATATATATATATATATATATACTAGCAAAAGTGCCCGTCGTTGACTGGGTTCAAAACCAGCCTACAGAAAATGAACTCTGATTTATGAAAGTATGATAGGTTATGAAATAAAAGGTTGTAAAGAGATAGCTTCGAATTTGGGGGTATCAAAACCAAAGCAAAATATGATGAAAGTAAAAATAAAATAGATAAACCCCATAATTTATTATACCATACCTGTTCACACTGAAACAATTATCACAATATTCTGTGGATCTATATTTAAAAAAAACACCTTGTTAAACTGTGTGACATATTTCCATTCTATGGAGGTCAGGTGCGAAGGAACACCCCATAATGTTATTGTACCATACTTCTTCAAACTGAAACATAATTATCAAGTATACGTACGCAGATAGATATGAAAAGTCTTTACAAAAGTTTATCCCAATTTCCATTCCATGGAGTCCATGCGAACGCAGACCCCACAATTTTATTCTACCGTCCCTATTTATATTAAAACATACTTATCAAACTATTCTTATGTACATCTATATCAAAACACTTGTAAACGTTTTTTTTTTATAATTTATTAGTTTTTTATTTCCATACTTTGTGAACAAGGTGCGAATGCAGACCCCACAATTTTAATGAACCACCGTTCTACCAGATCAACCGTGTCCATTCCTGTGTCTCGATACATCTTCTATCATTATATGTATTCAGGTTTTTACAATAGCCAATCATATAGGAGCCTATTCCTGACCAGACACATACACAGACATTCAGCTTTATATTATAATATTGTGTTTTTCATTGAATACTAAAGTACATTATAATGTTTGACTTATATTTTTTTAGTTTGCAAGGTGGCGGATGCTTTTGAAAAGCAACGCTTTCATCTTCACAATAATGAAAACGTAAATAAGGAACATGAGAATCACTTCATCTTAACGAAATCAGATTGTTTTTTTTTACTTGGCACATTTCGGAATCGTATCCATCCGGACTTATAACTGCTTACTTAAAACCAATAGTAAAACTAACATCGGTTTCTTTTCTCATATAACATAAAAACGCTGAATGGCAAAAGCGTGTTTTATTCTTCTAATCATCTCTTTTTTTGCTACCCACATAGAATGCGTGTAATAAAAAAATTTCTGTCATTCTGCATTGATTAAATATGTGTATTTCCGAATAAGTAATAAAGACGGAAAGAATAAACTGAATACTTAACATTTATTAAGAAGTAAAATGTGATTGGGAAAAAATCAAAGGTTAGACATGAAAAAGATATTGGAAAGAAAAAGACAATATACGAAGTAGAATATACGAACTAATAATCGTTTGAAAAAATCCAAAAACAATTATATGAAAAGAGAAATAGGAAATAGAAAATGCGGAAAGAAGAGGAGTTGTTAATAATAGCATATCATTTAGTGATCAGATACTTTCAGAAATAAGTTAAATATAACTCATGTCTCATTGTTTCGGTATAGTTAATCTGTATATATTATATGAGTTAATATTCTGCGAAACGATCTCCTCCAAACTACTCAGTTTGTCTACAAGTTTGAATCTTGCTGTATAGAGGATTTGGAGCAGTGTTCCGAATTCAAATTCCTTGTTAGCTCGAAAAATAACTACTAAGATGTAAACATTGACATATTGCGA
>NC_136497.1:89747969-89782969 GCF_053919585.1 Euprymna scolopes
TTTTATTTTATTTTATCCTTATGGCAATGCTCCCTATTATCTTTTTCATCTTTCTCTATTTTTTATATATTTTCCCTATATATTTTCTATGAATTTCTATTTAGTTTTCTATCGAACCTTCTCTAGAATTTCTGTTTAACATACCGTATAACTATAGTGCATTTTTATCATTTGTTTTTAGGCTAATATTTTTATGAGAGTTTTTATATATAGAGAAGCTTGTTTTTTTTTTTCTTCTAAAAGAACGAAATCCGCTCCTAAATGTCACGGTCTAATGAGTTTTCTATATATTTTTGTGCTATTTATAGTAAAAGTGCATTATGGGATGTTATTAAGATTACAAAGAATATGTTCGTTATAGTTGCTGAACTTTATGAAAGTTTTTTGTCTTTAATTGAGTAATTAATGTATTCTTTAAACCTTGTGATTACTATTTTTTCCGTAAAACATAAGCAACATTGGGAGCTAAGTTAATAAATTGTTTCGTTTTTTTTTCAATATATTCCATTATATGGTTGGGGTTACTTTTGTTTCTTATGATTTCTTTATACTATAATTTTTATTTTACTGTTTTAATTTTCTTATGTTATCTTTATAGTTTACTAAAATGTTGTTTTATTTTACTGTATAGATTTTCAAACGAACTTTTGTGGCCTACGAATCCTTTCTTAAATTTAGTCTCTAACATACTTATATGATTTTTACTCTGTATACTACTGAGGTTACTAAGCAATTTCCATTTACATTTGCGGAAATTGATACCCCCTTATGATTTTAAGTCTATCATATATGTATTAGCCAATATTTTCTATCTTAATGTCTTTGGTCGTATTATACATCCAACTAGGTCAGTCATTTGAGCCGAATCTTGTACCCACAAAACATCAAAAATCTACTGCTCTTCGTTGCTCAGTTGTACATTTGTTCCACATGTCTTTATAATTTCTATATCATCCTCTGATATATCTAAAGTAAGAGTTGCAAATTCCAATACTTCCTCAAAAATATTCTTTGTTATTTAGGAGTAGTAGTTTTCATGGTCTAATTGGATAAACGAGCATTTCTCTTTATCATCAATGTAAAAGAACTAATTAATCGTTTCAGCTGTATAAATCCAGAGTGTTCAAGTTTTAAGTAGTTTTGATTTGTGCGTGGATTCTTTCAATAATTTTTTACTCTTTTGTTTTTAATTTCTGTTCTAATGGAATTTTCAATCTAGTTGAGGATTCATCTAGGAAATTGGGTTTATAATATGCTTATTATTATATTGGATCTTTTAATAGTATTACGCTTCGTTTCGGTGTAGCTTATTTATTCTATCGCCAATATCTAGTTTATGAGTAGTTGTTTCACTGTCAGTAGCTATTTTATCAATAATATCTGAGTTATATTTTTGTAGTCGTTTGTAGTATTTTGTTGAAGCAATTTTTGTGTGCAGGTTTTTAAAGTTTGTATAAAAGCCAAGTACGTACAAGGATAGAATGCTGCTGCCATATCTGGGCAGGAGCTGCTAAAAACAGCCTATCCGGCCTTGACAGAGTACAAAATAGACTTCGTGGCTTAGTGGAAGATGCCCTTTTGTCTTCCCTGCAACCTCTCTCCCACAGAAGAAACGTTGCGAGCGTAGCCTTGTTTTATCGTTTTTTTCCATGGCAGGTGCTCGTCTGAACTCTAATCTCTGGTCCCCCCTCGCCACTCTTTCACGAAAAATACCCGTCTAGCCTAATCCAATGTGAAAAATTTTCCCCACTCTTTATCTGTGCCTAAAACAAAACGTAGATTACATGAACAAAGCTTTTTTCTTAGAACTGCACGCCTGTAGAACTCTGTTCCGTCTGCCTGCTTCCCACCTGACTACAACCTGGATGTCTTCAAGTCCAACGTAAACAAATTCCTAATGAACCGCCTTCTTAAGTAAACATTTCAATAAATCTCCACACTAACGTACTGTACTTGCAATAACCCTTATCCCTGAGTGGCTTCCTGGCCTTGATAAGTGGTGACCACCGTGTAAAAAAAAAGTTATGCTTTATTTGCTTTTTCGAAAATGTACTTGGATTTGGTAGTGTCCCTGACTGTTTTGTCCAGCTTCCTTTGATTTTTTTTTTTTTTTAAAACTTTTGTGAAAAGTTATTTTGTTTATAATGGACATTAAATTATTCTCAACATCTACAAATTGTTTAGCTTAAATCCGAAATAGTTCTTGTAGTTTTATTTGGGTAATCCATTCAATACAAGTAAGCCTTCAACTTTATTTGTCTCAACAATCTGTTGGTTTCAGTTCTAGTCTTTTTTGAGGGGATATTCTTTTATAATATGGTGAAGTTAATCCTTAGCCAATTACTATTTATCGTATAAAAGTGCTACACTTTGAGGTGGTATGTATTCATTTCAGGTTGAATATATTCAAACGGTCAGAATCATTAAATTTCAACAAGGGTCGTTTGTATACTTCAACAAGGAGAGCAAATTTGTAATTTTTATATTCTTTATATGAATATAGTCATCATTTCCTATGAATATAATCTTAATCAATAAATTACATAACAACAACATACACAGTTAATTTAAGTAACACAACTATGTTTGGATTTACGGGCATATTTTTCCAGAAAGAATATTAACCGCGTAATATCTTTTAAAAATATATTGACGGCTTTTGTTGAACTTTCAACGTCTTTTTTTCCGTTTCTAAAATGGAACAGCACCACACTTTTCACAAGAAGATTATCAAATATTTATACTGATGTTTTTTATTTCTTAATTTCATTCATCCAGGAGACGTCTCGAAATAAAGACGAAACGTTGATAAATTCATAAATCGATTTATTTTTTTCATTTCTCTCTCTCCCTCTCTCCATATATATATATATATATATATATATATATATATATATATATATATGGTCGGGTCACCGGCGACTACTAAATTAACCCTTTCTTGGGGTCAACGGCCAACTAGAACCGTGTGTGTTTGTGTGTATGTATGTGTGTGCTGGGGTGGAGAGGACACCCGTAAGCGGTGGTGAAGGCAACCTTTCTAGGAGAAGCAAATCTCTGATTTAAAAAAATCATAAAGCGGGAGACCAGTACCCGCATTAAGCTGGTCTGCAGTTTGTTGCTGGATATCTTGCTCTTGCTTGTTGCTGGATCACAACATCTTGAAACGAGAGAGAGAGAGAGACTTAGCTGTCGTACAAAGCTAAGACTTTCTAACATAATCTGTGTATAGATACTCCCTCACGCATTTGTCTATAAAAATGGTCCTGTGGCTATGGAAGTCATTTTCAGGCTCATGGACTTTAAGTGTCTGAGGGAGTGACACTCGTCTGACAAGACCTTGAAATCATCATATATATATATATATATATATATATATATATATATATATATATATATATATATAGAAGCAGAGTGACCTGAATTTGTCGGAAGTAGAATGCTAATCAACGAATGTTTCACTCTTGTGTTTTTATTTTCATCGAAATCGCTGGAGTCGCATATTTTCCAACCAAATCGATTGATGACGAACTTCACACTTCACAGTTAGAGCTCACATTCTTACCGCAGTGACTTAATTTAGAAATCGTTTTAGTTTACATTGCACTATATAATGCCTTCGTTTGATTTTATAAAAATATATTTTTATATGAAATGGATTGAATTTAATTTTAAAACGCAATAATGTTTCTTCATATGTGCTCTAAACAGAAACATTCCTATCGAATGCGATAATGACTTGAATTTTACTTTAAAATAAACACACTAAGAATCATGGTGCAGTTAAATAGTAATATTCATTTCGATTATCAAATTACCTACTGCTTATATTATACTAGCGGGGGTCTCCGGTTTTGCCTGGGTGGTTGTAGTTGTGTGAAAAAAAGTGTTAGCAGGCAGGCTTAAATCCGTGAGGCGAAGGTGAAAAAAAAGGGAAAAACATATTGAGAGTTTACCGCTGCGTCAGAAGTGTAAAGTGGTCGAATTTGGCTATAATAAAGAAATGAATGAGAATCACGTGGGCGCAGAAATGAACGTCTGGCTATAGGCCAGTTAAGCATTCAGCTTTCTGTCCCGTACTTGTTTCCCAACGACGCTGGAGAAAACCAAAAGGGGAGCTCTTGCAGTGTCCAAATGAATTATCTGATATGAAGGGTTTCCTCCACATTGATCAAAGATGAGTGCCTTCTAGAAGTCTTGGCCGGGAAGGCCAGGCGATCGACTTTAATCCGGTTTGTTTGTCTTTATTCATACGAGAAAGTATAAGAAAAGTTCTAAAAAAAGTAACCTCGTGAAAAAATGGTTTTCTTTGACTTACAAAAACGCTCGAAGCCGTTTTGCCTTTTATATGTATATTAGCGGGGGTACCTGGCGTTGCCCGTGTGTTTGTAGGTGTGTATGGGGGAGGGGTAAGTAATAACCCTGTTAAAAAAATCGGAAAAACCAAAACAAAAAAAAAAGCGAAAAAAAATCAGAAACAAAAACGTGCAATCTTAAGATAACAACGTTGTGTGCTTAGGGGTGGGGGGTTAACATAAGGAATAAGCGAAATAAAAAGCCCCGGTATTTAGATGTGTGAAAGAAAAAGAAACTGTTGGTCGGAGGGTGGGCTTGAACCCGAAGCCTCGGGGCTAAGGCGAAAATAAAAGGTCGACGCGTTACGCGTACGCCAAAGAGACAAACAACTAAGTACTGACAAAATGAAACGTTTAAAAAACCAGTACGTTCAACTTACATGAACGTTTTCTTGGTCAAACATGACGTCATGGTCGCAGTAGTCGTGAAAAAGGGAAAACGAAATAACGATGTTTTGCTACACCCTCCCTGTACAAAACTGGTTATTATAGGGTGAAATATTTTTTGGGGCCAATTTTTCGATAATTTGTCGGGCGAAGGTTCGAGATTTACAATGATGTATATCTAGCGAGAATCCGTTGTCTGTGTCGAAAGTTTTTGCGACACATACAAACACAAAAACATACATACATACTCACATTTTCGCTCGAGCCTTATAGCCTGTGTGGTATTAAAACTCAAATTCACTTGTTATGTAAGGCTCTGAAAGGTGTTAACCTTTGTCAAAATCGCCTGTTTCTTCTTTCATCGATTAATTTTGATAATCGCTTCTTGATATATATATATATATATATATATATATATATATATATATATATATATAAGATCTATCTAAGAACACTTCTAGGCACATAAATACTTTCATGTGAGATTTCATAAAAATCGGTCCAGCTTTCTTTTTTTTTTCTGAGTTCATAGAAAACGAACTCGCACAAACAGACAAAATTCTTTATATATTAGTGGTCTGGGGATGTAACAGTCAGCAATCTAAACCAAAAAATTACTAAGCATCAAAACTAAAGCTGGCTTTCAACGACAGTATATATATACTAACGTTAGCAAATTAGGGCATATTTTATTGATTTGTAAATATAGGTTCTATTTTCACGGGTTGTCATAAAATTTTAACTATAGAATAGTATTATAATGTTAAAAAAGACTTGGAAATTTCCATGTAGTTTCCTCCCATAAAACCAAATATATGAGCATTTCAATATTCAATTTGGCAACGAGTACATATATATATATATATATATATATATATATATATATATATATATATATATATATATATATATATATATATAAATATATGTGTATATATAAAAGATATGTGTGTGGGTGTATATATATATATATATATATATATATCACCTTTTTTGGCAATGTGATCAGTTAAAAATCTCGGCTACTATTGAGCGAAATTTAGCAAATCAAGACTCTTTGGAAAGCTAATGGTCTGAATTGTAGTTAGCTATGTAACAGTTGCCCTTAATAATAATTAAGGTCTAGGAACACTATTTTTTTTTAATATGAACTGAGTGTAAAATTAATCTTTAAAACTTGTTTATATAGGTTTTCGAGTGTGTTAAAAACGGAAATCGCATATAAATTTTCCGCAAGTAAGTATTTTTTTCGGGTATTCAGCAAAAATATGCGCTCTTGTGCGTACAATGATGTGCACAATTTTTTACAGGAAGAATTATAACATAAAGCATTACATTACGTAATAACTGAGAAAATTACTTATTTGCTAGCAATTTAAATGAGATATTCGTTTTCAGCACACCCGGAAACATATAGAAAACAAGTATTTTATGTTGGGTTTCGTGTTTGTCTACTCGGCTACGATTACTAAAAAGCACCACCCCTAAAAATAATAACAGACACCCCTAAAAAAAGCGTAGTTATAAAGTGGTTGTTTATTTTACGGTAAATTAATATAGAAAAATTATGCCCCACTTTTTAAAACTATAATTTCATAATATTTTCTGAAATTACTACTTTTTCTGGTATTTTAACAGGTAGTTTCATTTTCAGCCCCCCCCCCCTCAAAAATTAGTATAGTGCTAATTTTAAAGAAAGTTTAGGAGGTGGAAAGATATTGCAATGTTTCAATCATAGTCATTTGTTTTTCCTATTGTTGATCTGAAATAACAGCAAGAGGAAACTTAATTTCAAATATTTCTCATAGAGTACGATTATGAATATCTCCAGTATAACATAATCTTGATACACTGTGAAACTTACTTTATGTATGAAAACTAAAGAGGAGAGATATAACATAAGTGACATATTTGGAATCAAGTCTCCCCTTGCTGTTATTTCAGATCATTTGAAACTATAGCAGCAATTTTTAGTCTCCTTTCTATCAAGACCAGAGATTTGAGCGAAATATCAGATATTCTGTAATCCATATGCAAAACTAGGAAAACAAATGACTATGGTTGAAATATTGGTAAATGTGCAGTATCTTTCCACCCATACAAAATTCTTAAAATTACGATTATTATTTGATTTGCGGTGAAAAGCTGGTGCTGATAACGAAAAGGAAAATTATACTTGAATATATATATATTTAAAACTGTGTGTGTGTGTACATTCCCCAACCTTAGCATACTATTGTGCGTACAGGTAAACTACTCTGTCAATTTTCAGTCCAAGCACTTGAGATTTGACGTAAGGGTTGTTAGATTTGGAAAAATCTTTTTAATCGGTTTTCGCCCAGAAATTTGACAGTCAAAGGGGCAAAACTCTAGAATTTGATCTTTAAACTCCTCCGCCAACTTTGGGTCTAAACACTTGAAATTTTAGATATAGGTTACTTGGACATGGATAAAAATTGTTAATATGATTTCAGCCCAAGACAATAAATATTAAGGGCTGAAAACTGGGGTCGAATTAAAAAACAAAATTGACCTCGTCAGTCTCTACTAAATTACTCAGCTAATTTTTTGGTCTAAACATTTAAAATTTTACAAAGGTGTATTCAGATATAGGACAAGTTTTTAATCGGTTTTAGGCAAAAATTTTGCCTGCCAAGCAGTCAAAGTTTAAAAAATGTACCTTTGCGGTCTCTGGCAAACTATTAAGCTAATTTTAGGTCTAACCATTTGAGTTTTTTCATAAAAGATATGTGTGTGGGTGTATATATATAAATATATATATATATATTTATATATATTATGAGTGTGTGTGTGTGGTCACGAATAGGCTCCTATATGGTTGTCCCTTTAAAAAAAACTGATTACATATAATTCTAGAAGATGTATCGAGGATCAGGAATGGGCATGTTTGATCTGGCAGAACGGCGGTTCATAAAAATTGTGGGGTCTGCGTTCGCACCTGGCCTGAAAGTATGGAAATAAAAGATGAAAAAAAAACAGTTTACAAGGGTTTTTGATATAGATGTATATAAGAATACTTTGATAAGCATGTTTCAACTTTAATCGGGATGGTATAATAAAATTGTGGGGTCTGCGTTCGCGCCTGTACTCCATGGAAATATAGCACAAACTTTAACAAAGTCTTTTCATATCTATTTGCGTAATTATACTTTGATAATTGTTTTCATGAAGAAATATGGTATGATAAAATTATTGGGCGTTCGTTCGCGCCTGACCTCCATATAATGTAAATATGTCACAAAATTTTACAAGGTTTTTAAAAGGCATGACGGTCCACAATAACATCTAAACTTTAATCTTAATTCACGTTAGCTTTTATGTATTTTTTGGGTTGAATCATATTATGTCGAATAAATCCACCTCATAAATTCACGTTCTTATTAAAGTGAAAGCAAAAAAAATGTCGGAACATAAACAATTCTCTCCATTTGCACGTGGCACTCTCTCGAAAAAAGATAAATAAATGAATTATAAAAAATAAGAACATTACATGTTATCGTGTCAAAAGGAAGAAAAATCCTGCTCACGTGTTAACGTGTCTTTTTAAAAACATTTACATAACCCTTTTATTTTTATTTATATATATGTTTAAGCTTTTTTGTCAGTGTACTAGAAGGAATTCAGTTGATTACAACCCTTTCTGCGTGTTCTTCACATTAAAATAGTACAACCCTGAACTCGACGACGCAATACTACACCGTTCAATACTGTAAAACCTAAACGAAGCTATTCTGCTTAAAACGGGCTCCATTTTCTTATTATTCATATTTATATCGATTTTTTGCTTTAAAAACTGCATGTTTACGTTTTTAATATCCCATTCATTTGCTTTAAAAATTTCGTGTTTACTTTTTTAATATCCCATTTTGCTTTTTCAGATTATTTTACTAAAGTAAGTGAAGCTTCATTATTTTTCAAACCTGTTTCTGTTTCTTTGTTTTTCGATATTTCGTCGATATTATTTATTAAGAATGTTTAGCAGAAAAGCCGACAAACGGCTACACGAAAAAATAAATATACAAGAAATAAATGTTACCATAGTCAATAAAAGTTCAGTTCATGTTTTTTTATTTTGAAATCGTTTTTAATGTTCTTTACTTGAAATAATTTCAACGAACCGAAATTAAAACGAAATTTGAAGCGATAACTACTGTTTATATAAACTACACATGCGATAATTGAATATTCCTACAGCACAAAATAACGGAAAACATAAAAATATGTTTATAAATATTCCTTACGTTGACGGATCTCTCTTAACTTGTTAACACAGAATGCTCAGATGCCCCTCTTTCAAATTAAAAACGGGGCTCTCCATTTCAAAGTCGCTGCCATTTTGATTTTTTTTAACCCTGTTCCTGAATAAAAAAAAATACAAACTTATTTAAAATAACAAACCAATGAATTTTCTTCCATAAAAGTAACATTCATTGACTATGGTAACATTTATTTCTTGTATATTTATATTGTTATATATGTGACATTTTCTCTTTGTAAGGAAACATCATTTTGTCGGTCACTCTTGGCTACGAATAGAAACAAAGTTGATATAAAAATATATATTTTCGCGAAAATTATCTTTACGTTCATCATATTTTGCTTAGGGTAGAATTTTTGAGTATCAAAACCTATCTTTTTACAACCCCCTCCTTTTTACAACCTATCATACTTTCATCAATCACAGTCCATTTTCTGTAAGCTGTTTTTGAACCCAGTCAACGACGGGTACTTCTGCTAGCATATATATATATATATATATATATATATATATATATATATATATATATATATATAAGGATTTGAATAACATGTACGGGAATTTCTCGAAGGCTCTTTCGGCTAACATCTCATCAGGAGAAATCGATAGCCGAAAGAGCTCTCGAGAAATTCACGTACATTTTATTCAAATCCTTATATAAATTTTTTACCACCAACCATTTATATATATATATATATATATATATATATATATATATATATATATATATATATATATATATACTCGTATTCTATAATGTGCTAGTCCTTTGGATACAAAAACCAAGCACTTTAAGCACCTGTTCGATAAAGGATTAAAAATGCCTCCGGTAAAACTGTAAAAGCGACGCCAAATAACCCGCGATATATTATCAGGTGCAACACATTTCACCAATTTTCTTTACGATACTTATTTTCTCTTTTTTGCGCTTTTACTTACACTTCCTAATTTAAAATCGAAGTTCGGACCGAATATAATAATAAAAAGTGACCAGGTGCTTTAAGGCATTGCGGACTAACAGGAAATTGAGATCGCAATGAAATAAATAAGAAAGGAAGTATAGGCGAACGAGGAAATACAAGAGAAATATTATGGAAAGGCAACGAGAAAGGCAAGAAAGATAGAGTAGAGTTCACATTACAAATAAAGATTAAACCAACAAAATGTGTAAGTTTATATTGAGTTATGTAGTAAGTATTAAGTTGGAGTCATAGTTTTATTCTACGCCGTGTATAAACACTGCATCAACTATGTAGTAAGTATTACTTAGTTGATGCAGTGTTTATACACGGCGTAGAATAAAACTATGACTCCAACTTGAAAGATAATAATGAGCGTGCTAACGACGCCGCCTATCAGAAATCAACATGTTATGTATGACTATTTCAATGAATAAAGAGGTAATGGTGAAATAACAAATGTAAAGTGAAATATAGTTATATCTCAAGAATTATTCCTCATTTTTTTTTTTTTGTACAAGAATTGATAATTTTTATTATTTTGATAATTCGGACTGATGTTCTCATCCTGAATAGAAATTTCAACAAAGTTTTTTACCGATGTAACCTCCAATATTCTTCTAGTATATCCTGTCTAACTTTGGAATCTGCACGGATTTCGAACTGATAGGTTTATTTAATCGACGAGAGTAACGTGATCTCGTTCCAAGTATCATGTCCTGGTCAACTCTTAAGTAATTCAAACATATATTCATTGTATCGCATTAGGCGAGGATTGAAACTTTCACACTCCAAAAATTGTTAATTAGACCCGAATAAACTTAGCACATTCATTCGTTGAGCCATGTTCTCTTGCAATAAGACGCAGATCATAAGACCGAATATTACATACGTCAAAACATTGTAAGAATCACATCCCAAATAAGAAAAAGAAGGCTGAATAATTAAAAATTACGCATCTCGAGTAACAAGGGAAGTTTAGCAAATATAAAATGAATAAAACTACAAAACAAACGTGCGGGATTAGAAAGATGAAGAAATATTAATAAAATATACGAAGTTCCTAATAAAACATTATTTTTGTCTAATTAAGTCTGAAGATCAATATCACTCAACCGGATACAGACACACCGAGGACATCAGAAAACGTGTTTTACGCAATACGAACAGCGCATTTCATTTGGTCCGCAAATAAATTGGTAGAAATTCGGACATTAATAAATCAATAACAAGTTTTTCTCATTAAAATCGATCGTCACAGCACCAGCATAAATGACTCGATTTTCCTAAATAAAAATTGGGTATATTTCTAACTAAAGTCAGTTCATTTGAAAATGTAAAGGCACTAAACGTCACTTACAACGACTGCATTCTAGTTGGCTTACTCGAAGGACAAATAACCGCCCCCCCCCTTTATCTTGCTTTTCGCAGTCGTTTAGCACTATATAATTACAACATAACCCACCATCAAATCGACGTGGTGTATATTTCATATTTGTAAGACATCCAATCCTTTCAACCAAAATCACCTTTATTTTGTATTTGCTTCATCAGCATTCGGTTATAGAATGTTTGCTCTTTCGTAGCAATGCATGGTATATGACAAAATAGAAAGGAAGCTAAAACGATGAAACTAGAATGAAATATAAAACTGCGGTTAGTTTTAAGAAATATGAAAAGAGCATATCAAGTCATACAAAAAGAGTTCATAATATAAAAAAAAATATGTAATATAAATGGTTAGACTATTCTGTATATGTTGGAGTATTTTGTGACTTTTAATGCCAAATCTTAAGATTTGGAAACAATGTGTATTTATTTCTAATTCTTAATATGTTCAAATATTTATAAAATTATTTATTTTGTATATATATATATATATATATATATATTTATATATATATATATATATATATATATATATTTACACTGTAATACATAAAAGATAAATTCTATTTCACCAATAGATAAAGAGATGTCTGTTCAATTCCGAAATATTACAAAAAAACGAGAGGAAGAGCCTGTTCTTCAGTCCATAGCAATGAAGGATTTTACCAGCAGATTCCGTTATATACTATACATACGACATATTCTATTTAAATTTTACATGATATTTGAGTTGATCGGGGAGTAATGAAAACTGCGAAATTACTAAAACATGTCCAACTGTTTCAAGTTAGAGCTTCGCCACCAAATGCAGGATCGGATTTGAATAGAATGTTTAGTAGTTGATAGAATTCGGATGTTTGATATAAAGGCTTGTAAAATATTTATTTATATGTAGGCGTTAGGCCTTGTTATTTTGTGATTAAATTATTTAGTTTGCAATAGGTGCACCATTCATCGTATGAACCAGTGTGTTGACCATGCTATTCGGTCTTGGAATACGTGGTCTGAAATCTTATCAAGGACAAGATGTTAAAATATAATACAACCTGTTCTGAGGGAGCCGGAAAGAGTGGAGGGGTAAAGAAAAATAATGGCCATTGTTTTTTCTTTTTTTCTATGGATACGAGTTTGTTAAGCTTGTCACGATATATGCAAATTGGATGTTCTGGTAACGAATAAAAAAGCACCTGAGTTTTAAAAGACTTGGGAGTTTTGATTTGGACGTTGAAGAAGCAAGTTTTGTGAACATTTTGAAGTTGAGAGTTTAGACATCAGGGGTTGTCGTTGATGCTGAATATTTGATAGAAGCATAAGAAGTGGTGGAGTTGAATGCATTGACATTAGAACCAAGAGTAGGACAAGTAACACTTGAGTGCTTTAATCTACATCTTTAGCAAACACTTTGGACAATGATATATTGGATGGATTTAATGTAAAGTATAAAACGCTCATAAAAAATTAAATCACGCTGTATATATAAAAAATAGAATGGAAAGTGGATATATATTGATAAGATTTATTTCTGTTTGATAAATCTGCTTTATGACAAATCAAATGTTTCTTATTATTTAATTCTGCAACGATATATGTTATATAAATCAATATAATCGATAAATTGAACACGTATTTCTATTTTGCTTTGTTTTTGGATAAGTCCTGTGCATATCATCACCTCGTATATAATAAAGGAGACGCAATTTTCCCCTCTGGACGAAATTACCGTACGTTGACACCAATAAATGGCACATATAAAAATATTACGTTTGCGTCATTAGCCATTACGTTATGTAGACATAGACCACAATTAGATACAAATCATTTCGTAATATTAAAACATTACATTTAATCCGAGGAGCGCCATGATCATCATCGTCCTAAATTAATGAGAAAGTAGCGAAAATGACAACCGTCACTCTTACGACATCATCCTACACAGAGTTTCTTTACACTTTTATATATTTTTCCTGGGGTTTAACCGCTGTTAACTTACTAAAGATTTCGTACACATACACATACTCTTTGTCCTTACATCCGACACAAATAATAATTTCTCCACTGATTGAATAAGTATTTTTCTATAATTCCACCAGTCGGTTATTCCACTAAATAAACGAACACTTACGAATTATTAAACACGCCGCCATTTTTCGGTACGTGCGCTATAATCTTACGCTTTACTTATTATGCATAGCTCTGCCCCGCTTTATACACTCTGATTTTATATTATTTACTTGTGAAAATATTACACTTCCAATACATGAATGCTGACCAGCTACGCGATACAACTGCTTATAGACACTCGGAGTGAGGGAAAGTTACAGGTAGAGACATACAGAAAGTTGGAGTGATAATACCAGAGAAAAAATAAGCCGTTTTATTTGTAACGGAGTTGAAATCAATGTTTACGCTTGTAAACCAAAAATAATTTCTGTGATAAATCTCTGTATGTTGTAACGCGCATAGTAGTTTCCAAAGATTAAAATTGAATAATGTTTATTTGTACAGAAATGTTTATACACTTACCTAGCGTTAATTATCCAAGTTATACAATGGGGATGAAGTTGGCTTTTATTCCGTAAACGAAAGTGATTTTGCTTTGATAAAATTGTGCTTGGCGTACCTCTAATCTTTTTCCTTAAATAATAAACTTGATTAAAGTTTATTTTTCCAAGAATGTTTCCGCAATTGCCTACCGAATTGTCGATTAAATAAAAATAAACTCATATAGGAAAAAACAGGTTTAGTATTTTTAAAATATCAAATTTATGCAACGGGGATAGTATATTTTTACAAGAACGTTTATACATTTGTCTACCGATTAAAGATACAAATATACAGGAAAAAACACGTTTGCTATTTTGACACATTCTTGTAACAATTAACTTTATTCCATTTATTTCTTTTTGTTTTTGTATGCAAAGTTATTTGTGTACTTTTCTTACACCCTGCCCCACCGAAGTATAAACACACCCAAAAGCCTTGCATAATGTATGGCATAAGGGCCTAATGCACAATATTTCCAGCTACGTCATAACTGGAAATGTTTTCTCAATTATTAGATCATTTCTCTTCGACAGGCTCATGTGTAATGGTTGATGGGCAGAAATCAGAGGCCCTCAGTAATAATGTTGGAGTTCATCAGGGTTCCATCCTTGACCCAACTCTCTTCCTGATCTACATCAATAAAATCCCAAAACACATACTTAAATCATTCGTTGACATACGACCATCTATGGCAACACATCAAAGGCGGTAAATGACAAACTTCTCTCTTATTCTCTCTCCTCTTATCTCGAGCGCGTAGTACAGTGGGGGAAGAGGTGGCTGATTACTTTTAATACATCTAAAACGAAGCTCCTATCTTTACATCATCAACGCTCTGATCCTCATCTGACATTAATTGAAATGGATGGCTCTCAGCTAGGGGAATCCCCATGTTCTGATAAGCTTCTGTGCTTGACCTTTACTGCTGACCCGAAATAGAACACGTACATCAAGTGTGTTGTCAAGGTCGCTGGAAAAATGGTAGGATCCTTCTACCGCTCCAGAAGATACTCTGCCCTTTTTTACTGTTATTTATTAAAATCCTCAATTTACTTCTTTTTTGTTACTATTTTTCAACTCTATTCGCTCGCGTTTCATTTTGCTCAATCGATATAATCCGGCGGTTTCAGGGCCCACCGGGAATCACTGAAAACAAACTTAAATCTGCAAAAATACCGAAGTTTGACAATGAGTACATGTTCTTTTTTTAAATTGTATTTCAAAAGCGTTGAACAATACAAAGTACAATTTTGGGTACTCAGGTATTTTCGGTGCCGTGCTGAAATAATATGTTTTTTTGTTTTTTTCTACATAGCAATTTTAACCGTCGGGAGGGAAGGGTGTTTAGTCAATATTGCAAATATTGTGATTTTTTTATTGTTTTCTTTGTGTATGTAAAGGTATTTGTGTATTTTTCTTGCGACCTGCCCACGTGTAGTAAAAACACACCCAGCCTCCTCATTTAAAAAACGCCTTTCGAAATAAACAGCCGAACCGCCCTGTATTATGAACGGCTTACGAGGTTAGGGTTGTCTATTCCGAACGCCATTCTATAGATGGCGAGATTGGGGTTGTTCATAATACGTTGGCACATTTCTTTTATTTTTCCTATTAAAATCATCCATTTACCTTTTTTTTTATTGCTATTTTTACGTCTGTTTGTTTGCGATTCGTTTTTCTCCGTCGATATAATCAGTCGGTTTCCGTCGTTCGCCGGGCGTTGCCCACCGGGAATCACGGAAAACATGACTTAAAACTGAAGAAGTACTAAAATTTGACAATGACTACATGTTCTTTTTTAATATTAAAAGCGTTGGACAAAGTACAAAGTTTGGGTACTTATGTATTTTTAGTACCATGCTGAAATAATATATATATATATATATATATATATATATATATATATATATATATATTTAAATAAGGGAGTAGTCACCAACAATGTGTATGTTTTAACATTATTTTATTATTCCGTGTCTTGGTTTTTCATTGAGAATTATGTTTCGATCATTGTAATAATATTTTTAAGTTATTGAAATTGTTTTTACGCGTGTTTCAGACGTTCTGTGAAGCGTCCTCGTCAGAAATTATTTTAAATGTGTTCGAGATGTAACAATGGCAATTTTCGTAGTTAATTTGAAGTTTTTCCAAGGGGTAGAGGCTTGTAAGTGTTTATTATTCATTGGCATGCTCAATTTTTATTACTCTTTTGTTGGGCTAGTCGAGGAAGGCCGCTGACCTGGTTGTAGTCGCTGTCTCTTTCTGCTAACGTTTTTTTCTTTTCCTTTAGGGTGGGGTAGGGTGTGTGTGGGTGAGAGTGTGTGTGTGTGTGCGCGTGTGTGTGCGTGTGTGTGTTTGCTTTTATTGGTTTGGGAATGTGTATATTGTTTTATAGTGTTATGAGGTTATTTGCTTCCTCAGGAAGGCGACCGTGATCTGAGGTCGTTACTAATGTGTATGTGTGGCCAGCTCTTCTGAAATAAGGGTAGGGGTGCTTTCATTCTATTTTGATATTTATTTTTTGGATTCTTGGATTTTAGTGTTGTGATTTTTCGTTTTAGTCTTTTCGGGTATTCCTTATATTATGTTTGTTTAGAAAGAGGGGTGTATTTAAAATATGTATAGGTGATTTTTTAATGTTTCTTTTTATTTGTCTCCCCATGTGGGTATGGCCAGACCCAGGATCGGTTCCTAGTGTTGGGAAGATTTTGTTCCCCAGACGGGGGCATTGGAGGGGGTATAGGTATGGGAGGGGATGATAGAAGGGATGATAGTTGTTTCAGGCATGAGGGGGTTCTCCTACACTGACTGAGGAGGGAGCGAGGTGTTGGAACAGATATTATACTATGGTTCTAGGTGTTTCCTAGTGTTGTTGGTTTCGAGGTTAAGTAGGGTTGGTATTGTTCATTGTGTTGTATTAGAGATAGGGGTGTTATGTATGTGTGTGGTTGTATGCGCGCACGTGTGTGTGTTTTAATGTGTCGGTTCTGATTTATGTGTGGAGGTGTATATGTGTATGTGTATGGATGTGCATGCGAGTGTACCTTGCATTTCATGTTGTTGTGTGATGATATTAGGCTCTGTTCAGTTCAGGAGTGAATCTGGTGATGAAGTTTTTTTTTCCTGTGTAATAAATAAAAATAATTGTCTGTTTGGAAGATTGGCATTAGTTTGAAGCTGTTTCCACTGCATGTGTGTACGTGTTTTGAAACATAGAGGTGTCTGTTATCTGCAATTTTGATGTTGATCTGATGTAAGGCCACTCTATTGCTGAAATTTATGGTGGCGCCTATGTAAGATTTGTTGCATGTTGTGCATCTTAGTGCATATACTACATTTCTGGAGGTGCAATTTAGATCCTTTTTTATTTTGAATGTTTGTGCTGGGTTTTTGAATGTGTATGTGTTACCTTCTATTATTATGTCACATACTCCACATCGCGGTTTGTTGCATTTTGTAACCTCTTTTGTATTATGTGGGACGAGTTTTGAGGAAGTTAGAATGTGTTTTAAGTTTTTAAGTAATATATATATATATATATTACAATTATATTTTAACCTTCTGAAGTGAAAGGTGTTTTGTCAATATTAAAAAAAATAGTTTGAAACTTGAATTTAACCTGAAAACATTATTTACAAATAGTGCGATCCCAAAAACTTCATAACCAATGTAGAGGGTGCATATTTTTGCTAGATTTTTTAAGCATGGGTATTTTTACCATTTCACAAACAACACAGGAACGATTTTTGTCTTGCATTTACATTATTTTTGTATGCTGTAATAATTTGTAAAAGATTATTATTCATTTAAATTCATTTTAAGCTTCTTCTTTTAAATGGTAAACAACTTAGGATGATAATATTAAATTACACTTACATAGTGTTACATAAAGGGGGCGTTTACAGCGATGCAGGTACATATTATTATTACACTTTAAAAAAAAATAAAACAACTGATTACGCTATTTTGGCAGTAAAGATCTTAGTAACTTAATATTTCGTCAATAACAAAACTAACAGCCGTATTTGACATTTTTTACGCGGGGGGTGCATGCTATCACCGGGCCACGCCGGTTGACGGGTCCTGCTTGTATCTTATAAAATTAGTACGTAAATGGCTATATTAGATCAGCAAGGAGTTTAACTAGACACGGTTAGAGTCGTAGTCATCGGCTTTGGATAGAAAACAATTAGTCCAAACGACGAGGCCTTAAATCTAGAGAAACGTAAAAACAAATCAGTTGTCACGAGAAAATTTGCAATCAGAGAAAGATATTTTCGGTGCAGTAACCTCGAAACTAATAGTAATGAAAAGAAAACATGACGACTGTCGCAGTGAAGTAATCGTCGCAATCGACGCAATAATGTCGTTTCGGATCATTAACTGTCTAAATACCTTGCGCCACGAGGATCTGACCAGTAATCAAGGTGGAATTATTCATAATCTGCATCCGATCTAGAAAGATGTCACATTCGGATGAATAATATGATCCCAGAGGACCTAGAAGCAACACGCATACGTATGCACAGGCACCTTATGTAGAGAAAGAGAGAATATGGAGGTGTGGTTCTACAAGAATAACAGGTATCCTGTATAAAACGCAGGGACCGAGGCTATTGTTCAGCATTCAGCATGTGATACCCCCAAAGGCACCAGAGGAAAACGATATGGACAGATCTCGCTCATACGTCAATCTCTGCTGTTTATTTAAACCTAGGTAGCCACGAGAAGTATTTTCATTTAACAAAATAAACATAGTTTAATCTGGGTCGAATTCAGATTTACAAAACTTTATATTAGTATGTCGGTCTGTCTGTCTCTTCGCCTGTTTCGTTTTTTTTTTCGGAAACTACTCGATTAATCTGGCTGAAATTTTTTACGCACAATTGTATGATAAGTTATAATGATAAGTTATAATGAACTAAGTATTATGTTATATGTTTGCTGCAAAATTAGTGATTAATACGGATGAAAAAAGCTTAGCTAACACAATGTTCCATGCACTTTAGAAGTTATCTAAGAAACTATTTAAATCTGTTATTGCCCTCTGTTCTGATAGAATACACCGCCCTATGTATTATGGCATCTGGGCGTTTCACAGATAGGGATTATTATAAATTATTAGATATTATAATTTAATGCACAAATGTGCATAGATTTAAACATTTTCAACAACCAGTTTGCCATAAAGCATTTATTCTAATTTAACAGTGTATAACTTTTCCCATGTTAACGGGCAGAAAACGTAAAATATTCATAATATTCCCAATGATAAGCATCTATACGAAAACATTGTTAAATATATATAGATTTTCCTTTGATAGATATATATAAATGTGTATATGCAGGGTGTCGCAGTGTGTACGTGACCTATTTATACAGTAATAATTTATGAACAACGCAAGAAAAATGGAAACACGTTTGATTTCTTTTAAGCTAAAGTAAAATAATTCTTGTTCCGTATCTCTTGTTATAATATGAATATGTTTTTGATAAGACATGTCCTTAAATGAGGATTTATGACTTTTCGAACGCTTCTTCATGTGTATTTTACATGTATGCGTATGTGTACTTGTGTATATGCATATATATGTACATGCGTATGTGAGTGTCTCTATGGGTGTATGTTTGTATGTGTGTGAACATGCATATGTATGTTTCCGTTCATACGAATGTATGCATGTATGTGTGCATGCATGTGTTTATTTGCAATCGTAAGTGGGGTAGAGAGGGCTCCCGTAAGTAGTTCTGAAGGAACTCCCTCTGGGAGAAGCACATCTCTGATTTAAAAAAAAAAGCAGAAGACCAGTACCCGCCTGGTCTGCAATTTGACTTGTTGCTGTCTACTTTGCTCTAACTTGTTGCTGAATCTCAATATTTTGAACTGAGAAAGAGCCTTAGCTTTCGTACAAAGCTAAAATTCTGTAATAACATATTGGTATAGATACTTCACTTTGTTTAATAAACAATGAAAAAGTCCTGTGGCGATGAAAAAGTTGTGATGCATGTAGGCCTGAAAGGATGGAAACATGTAATAACAGATCTGCCAACATTATATGCATGTATATATGTGTGTGAGGAAGTGTATGTATGCACATGTGTAAAAGTATACATGTGTATGTATGTTTATATATGTACATGTGCATGTATCTCTATGGGTATATGTATATATGTGTATATGTATGTGTGCATATATGTGTATGTGTGTATGTATGCATGTATATGTTTATATGTGTAGGTGAAGATATGCATATATATGTATGTGTATGAATATGTAGGTATGTGTATGTGTGTATGTATGGATATATATGTATATATATATGTGTAAGTATATGTATCTGTGTATGCATATATGTGTATGTATGCATGGGTGTATATATGGATGTATATATGTGTATGTCTGTTTATATGTATATATAGGGTATGTATATTATGTGTGTATGCCTATGTATGTGTATTTATGTACATGTGTGTATATATATATATATATATATATATATATATATATGACGATTAAGCTACACATAATATTCCTCGTTTCATCCACGCTAGGATTTATCAGCCTTATGAATCCAAACGTAGATGAATATACAGATAAGCCTGAAGAATCCTTTAGTGGATGAAACACGGAATATTCAGCGTAGTTTAATCGCCATATATATTTTATAAATTACTAACTTGTTCTACCTACGTAGTGAGCAGTTTTGAAGTAAATACTTAAAGTCTACGCATAAATTTATACTTTCGTATATTAATTTTTGTGAGTAATAAAGTATATATATATATATATATATATATATATATATATATATATATATGTATATATATATATATATATACATCAATGACCGCCTTCGGGGATATGTCCGCTTGAGGGTGTGCCAGTCGCTGGCAAGACTAAAACATCATCTTCGGACACATAGACTATAAGTGACTGAGGGAGTAGCACTCGTCTGACACGACGTTGTAATCATATATATATATATATATATATATAGTCATCCACATACAGTACTGTTTCGCTGTTTCACAGCTCATCAGTGCGGCTAGACAGGCAACTACCTCAAGCCAGGATTGAAACCCGACCGTTTATACGGCAGTCAAGGCTTCTAACCATTACGCTATTGGCGGCTGCTTGAACGAGTAGTGAGTTTAACGATGTTTTGATATCGTCCGAAATACCTCCGCTCGTACTTCATTCAACTGCATAAATTAATATACGAAAGTATATATTTATGCGTAAACTCTAAGTATTTACTTCACCAGTGCTCAATACCTAGGTAGAGCTAGGTAGTAAGTTATAAAATGTATATGGCGATTAAGCTACACAGAATATTCCGCATTTCATCCACGCCAGGAATTATCAGCCTGATGGATCCTAGCGTGGATGAAACGCGGAATATTTTGTGTATCTTAATCGCCATATATATTTTATAACTTACTACCTTGCTCTACCTACTATATATATATATATATATATATATATATATATATATATATATATATATATATATGAATGACCCTTCTAACAAATTCGACGTATGAAATTCACCGATATATTCCATGTTATCTAACATTAAAATATTTTAGTATATGCAGAATATTTTAAATACAAGAGCAAAGCATATTGACTGGAATTTTTAGAATTATTAAGTTATTAAAAGGCATGCTTAAGAAAATCGTCGTTTAAAACACAGATTCATTTAACAGGACCTTAGTACAACGGTATAAAAGCAGAATATTTAAAATGTAATAGGTTCACGAAGAAATCTAAAATATTTATGCGGGAAGACGGTCTCTTACAGGAATTATAATCTTCAAACGATTTAAACAATTCGTCAAATGTAGTATTAACAACCACTTTATTATTCGGTGGCTGAAGATTGAGTGGGATTTTAAAAGAGATTTTATTGCATATTTAGTTTAATCGACTCGGTAGAAATTCTTTACATTCTTGTTCGTAAGATTTATTTTCGAATGGCCAAGGAGTGTCTATGGTTGGGCTGAGAGCAGTAAGTACATGTATGTATGTATGTATGTATGTATGTATGTCAGGTCATGCCATATGCTACTGGTACCATGTAACCCAGTACTACCTGCCCCGTGGTCGGGTCACCGGCGACTAAACTGGTTCCCACACCAGACTTGTTTGGTGAGGAGGGCGGCTAGTCTTCCAAAAGACCTTCCAAAGGGCGAATGAACCCTTTTTCGGGGTCAACGGCCAACTAGCATCATGTATACTTGTGTGTATGTATATATATATACATATATATATGTATATATATATATATATGTTTATATATATGTATATATGTATATATATGTTTATATATATATATATATATATATATATATATATATATATATATATATATATATACTAGCAAAAGCATCCGTCATTGACTGGGTTCAAAAACAGCCTACAAAAAATGGACTCTGATTTATGAAAGTATGATAGGTTATGAAAAGAAAGGGTTGTAAAGAGATCGCTTTGAATTTGGGGGTATCAAAACAAAAGCAAAATATGATGAAAGTAAAAATAAAATAGATAAACCCCATAATTTATTATACCATATCTGTTCCAACTGAAACACTTATCACAATATTCTGTGGATCTGTATTAAAAAACCTTGTTAAACTTTGTGACATATTTCCATTCTATGGAGGTCAGGCGCAAACGAATACCCCATAATTTTATTATACCATATTTCCTCAAACTGAAACATAATTATCAAAGTATACTTACGCAGATGGATATGAAAAGTATTTATTAAAGTGTGTTCCTATTTTCATTCTATGGAGACCAGGCGCGAACGCAGACCCCACAATTTTATTATACCATCCCGATTTAAGTTAAAACATACTTATTAAAGTATTCTCATGTACATCTATATCAAAAACACTTGTAAACGTTTTTTTTTCTTTTTAAATTTAAATTATTTTGTACTTCCATACTTTGTGGACCAGGCTCGAACGCAGATCCCACAGTTTTAATGAACCACCGTTCTGCCAGATCAAACATACCCATTCCTGTCTCTCGATACATCTTCTATCATTATATGTAATCAGTTTTTTTTTAAAATAGTCAACCACATAGGAGCCTATTCGTGACCAGACACATACACACAAACATACATAAACACACACACACACAGACATTAAGCTTCATATTATATATATATATATACATATATATATGGGGGGTAGAGAGGGCTCCCGTAAGCCGTGGTGAAGGCAACCTTTCTAGCAGAAGCAAATCTCTGATTAAAAAAAAACATAAAGCGGGACCTCAGTATCCGCATAAAGCTGGTCTGCAGTTTAACTTGTTGCTGGCTATCTTGCTCTTGCTTGTTGCTAGATCTCAACATTTTGAACCGAGAGAGAGACTTAGCTGTCGTACAAAGCTAAAACTCTGTAACATCATTTTTGTATAGATACTCGTTCAGGCATCTGGGCTCATGGACTTTACGTGTCTGAGGGAGTGGCACTCCTCCGACAAGACGTTGCAATCATCATGGATGTGTGTGTATGTAGGTATGTATGTGTATCTATGTATGTATGTTTGTACGTATGGAGGCGTATGTATGTATGTATGTATGTATGTATGTATGTATGTATGTCGTTATGTATGTATGTATGTATGTATGTATGTATGTATCCATCCATCCATCTATCCATCCATCCGTCCATCTATAAAAGTGAGAAAGTGTATAGGACACTTCTCAATATATATTCAACGAATATTTTATCTACAAACTTGAAATTTCGTATATTGAATATTCAGATCAGTGGAAAACGTTTAAATTCATTTTCATACAAACAAAGAGTGCTAAAGGGTCATAATTAATAAATTGATACGTGGGAGTCATCTGATGTTTGTTTGTTAACTGTTTCACGAATGTGCTTGTGTGAATATCTCACATTACAGATAATGCATGTAAAATAATATGTAGTTTAAAAGCAACTTTTAAAGATCGTGTCACGTCAGTTTAGTAGCCGTTAGGTTTTGGTTTCGATCATAGTTGGAGTATGTTTTTATTTTATTTTTTACTCACAAGAAATGAACGGTTTTTTACTCACAAGAAATGAATGGTTTTTTACTCACAAGAAATGAACGGTTTTTTACTCACAAGAAATTAACGGTTTTTTACTCACAAGAAATGAACGGTTTTTTACTCACAAGAAATGAATGGTTTGTTACTCACAAGAAATGAACGGTTTTTTACTCACAAGAAATGAACGGTTTTTTACTCACAAGAAATGCACGGTTTTTACTCACAAGAAATGAACGGTTTTTTACTCACAAGAAATGAACGGTGTTTTACTCACAAGAAATGAACGGTTTTTTACTCACAAGAAATGAACAGTTTTTTACTCACAAGAAATTAACGGTTTTTTACTCACAAGAAATGAACGGTTTTTTACTCACAAGAAATGAACGGTTTTTTACTCACAAGAAATGCACGGTTTTTTACTCACAAGAAATGAACGGTTTTTTACTCACAAGAAATGAACGTTTTTTTAGTCACAAGAAATGAACGGTTTTTTACTCACAAGAAATGAACGGTTTTTTACTCACAAGAAATGAACGGTTTTTACTCACAAGAAATGAACGGTTTTTTACTCACAAGAAATAGACGGTTTTTTTACTCACAAGAAATGCACGGTTTTTTACTCACAAGAAATGAACGGTTTGTTACTCACAAGAAATGAACGGTTTTTTACTCACAAGAAATGAACGGTTTTTTACTCACAAGAAATGCACGGTTTTTTACTCACAAGAAATGAACGGTTTTTTAATCACAAGAAATGAATGGTTTTTTACTCACAAGAAATGAACGGTTTTTTACTCACAATAAATGAACGGTTTTTTACTCACAAGAAATGCACGGTTTTTTACTCACAAGAAATGCACGGTTTTTACTCACAAGAAATGCACGGTTTTTTATTCACAAGAAATGAATGGTTTTTTACTCACAAGAAATTAATGGTTTGTTACTCACAAGAAATGAACGGTTTTTTACTCACAAGAAATGAACGGTTTTTACTCACAAGAAATGAACGGTTTTTTACTCACAAGAAATGAACGGTTTTTTACTCACAAGAAATGAACGGTTTTTTACTCACAAGAAATGAACGGTTTTTTACTCACAAGAAATGAACGGTTTTTTACTCACAAGAAATGAACGGTTTTTTACTCACAAGAAATGAACGGTTTTTTACTCACAAGAAATGAACGGTTTTTTACTCACAAGAAATGAACGGTCTTTCCTCACAAGGAATGAACGGTTTTTTACTCACAAGAAATGCACGGTTTTTTACTCACAAGAAATGAACGGTTTTTTACTCACAAGAAATGAACGGTTTTTTACTCACAAGAAATGAACGGTTTTTTACTCACAAGAAATGAACGGCGTTTTACTCACAAGAAATGAACGGTTTTTTACTCACAAGAAATGAACGGTTTTTTACTCACAAGACATGAACGGTTTTTTACTCACAAGAAATGAATGGTTTGTTACTCACAAGAAATGAACGGTTTTTTACTCACAAGAAATGAACGGTTTTTTACTCACAAGAAATGAACGGTTTTTTACTCACAAGAAATGAACGGTTTTTTACTCACAAGAAATGAACGGTCTTTCTTTACAAGGAATGAACGGTTTTTTACTCACAAGAAATGCACGGTTTTTTACTCACAAGAAATGAACGGTTTTTTACTCACAAGAAATGAACGGTTTTTTACTCACAAGAAATGAACGGTTTTTTACTCACAAGAAATGAACGGTTTTTTACTCACAAGAAATGAACGGCCTTTTACTCACAAGAAATGAACGGTTTTTTACTCACAAGAAATGAACGGTTTTTTACTCACAAGACATGAACGGTTTTTTACTCACAAGAAATGAATGGTTTGTTACTCACAAGAAATGAACGGTTTTTTACTCACAAGAAATGAACGGTTTTTTACTCACAAGAAATGAACGGTTTTTTACTCACAAGAAATGAACGGTCTTTCCTCACAAGGAATGAACGGTTTTTTACTCACAAGAAATGCACGGTTTTTTACTCACAAGAAATGAACGGTTTTTTACTCACAAGAAATGAACGGTTTTTTACTCACAAGAAATGAACGGTTTTTTACTCACAAGAAATGAACGGTTTTTTACTCACAAGAAATGAACGGCGTTTTACTCACAAGAAATGAACGGTTTTTTACTCACAAGAAATGAACGGTTTTTTACTCACAAGACATGAACGGTTTTTTACTCACAAGAAATGAATGGTTTGTTACTCACAAGAAATGAACGGTTTTTTACTCACAAGAAATGAACGGTTTTTTACTCACAAGAAATGAACGGTTTTTTACTCACAAGAACTGCACGGTTTTTTACTCACAAGAAATGAACGGTGTTTTACTCACAAGAAATGAACGGTTTTTTACTCACAAGAAATGAACGGTTTTTTACTCACAAGAAATGAACGGTTTTTTACTCACAAGAAATACACGGTTTTTTACTCACAAGAAATAAACGGTTTTTACTCACAATAAATGAACGGTTTTTTACTCACAAGAACTGCACGGTTTTTTACTCACAAGAAATGAATGGTTTGTTACTCACAAGAAATGAACGGTTTGTTACTCACAAGAAATGCACGGTTTTTTACTTACAAGAAATGAACGGTTTTTTACTCACAAGAAATGAACGGTTTTTTACTCACAAGGAATGAACGGTTTTTTATTCACAAGAAATGAACGGTTTTTTACTCACAAGAAATGAATGTTTTTTTACTCACAAGAAATGAACGGTTTTTTACTCACAAGAAATGAACGGTTTTTTACTCACAAGAAATGAACGGTTTTTTACTCACAAGAAATGCACGGTTTTTTACTAACAAGAAATGAAAGGTTTTTTACTCACAAGAAATGAACGGTTTTTTACTCACAAGAAATGAACGGTTTTTTACTCACAAGAAATTAACGGTTTTTTACTCACAAGAAATGAACGGTTTTTTACTCACAAGGAATGAATGGTTTTTTACTCACAAGAAATGAATGGTTTGTTACTCGAAAGAAATGAACGGTTTTTTACTCACAACAAATGAACGGTTTTTTACTCACAAGAAATGAACGGTTTTTTACTCACAAGAAATGAACGGTTTTTTACTCACAAGAAATTAACGGTTTTTTATTCACAAGAAATGAACGGTTTTTTACTCACAAGAAATGAACGGTTTTTTACTTACAAGAAATGAATGGTTTTTTACTCACCAGAAATGAATGGTTTTTTACTTACAAGAAATGAACGGTATTTTACTCACAAGAAATGAACGGTTTTTTACTCACAAGAAATGAATGGTTTTTTACTCACAAGAAATGCACGGTTTTTTACTAACAAGAAATGAACGGTTTTTTACTCACAAGAAATGAATGTTTTTTTACTCACAAGAAATGAACGGTTTTTTACTCACAATAAATTAACGGTTTTTTACTCACAAGAAATGAACGGTTTTTTACTCACAAGAAATGAACGGTTTTTTACTCACAAGAAAGGCACGGTGTTTTACTCACAAGAAATGAACGGTTCTTTACTCACAAGAAATGAACGGTTTTTTACTCACAAGAAATGAACGGTTTTTTACTCACAAGAAATGAACGGTTTTTTACTCACAAGAAATGAACGGTTTTTTAGTCACAAGAAATGAACGGTTTTTTACTCACTAGAAATGAACGGTTTTTACTCACAAGAAATGAACGGTTTTTTACTCACAAGAAATGAATGGTTTGTTACTCACAAGAAATGAACGGTTTTTTACTCACAAGAAATGAACGGTTTTTTACTCACAAGAAATGAACGGTTTTTTACTCACAAGAAATGAACGGTTTTTTAGTCACAAGAAATGAACGTTTTTTTACTCACAAGAAATGAACGGTTTTTTACTCACAAGAAATGAACGGTGTTTTACTCAAAAGAAATGAACGGGTTTTTACTCACAAGAAATGAACGGTTTTTTACTCACAAAAAATGAACGGTTTTTTCTCACAAGTAATGAACGGTTTTGTACTCAACAGAAATGCACGGTTTTTTACTCACAAGAAATGAACGTTTTTTTACTCACAAGAAATGAACGGTTTTTTACTCACAAGAAATGAGCGGTTTTTTACTCACAATAAATGAACGGCTTTTTACTCACAAGAAATGAACGGTGTTTTACTCACAAGAAATGAGCGGTTTGTTACTCACGAGAAATGAACGGTTTTTTACTCACAAGAAATGAACGGTTTCTTACTCACAAGAAATGAATGGTTTGTTACTCACAAGAAATGAGCGGTTTTTTACTCACAAGAAATGAACGGTTTTTTACTCACAAGAAATGAACGGTTTTTTACTCACAAGAAATGCACGGTTTTTTACTCACAAGAAATGAACGGTTTTTTACTCACAAGAAATGAACGGGTTTTTACTCACAAGAAATGAATGGTTTGTTACTCACAAGAAATGAACGGTTTTTTACTTACAAGAAATGAACGGTTTTTTACTCACAAGAAATGCACGGTTTTTTACTCACAAGAAATGAACGGTTTTTTACTCACAAGAAATGAACGGTTTTTTACTCACAAGAAATGAACGGTGTTTTACTCACAAGAAATGAACGGTTTTTTACTCACAAGAAATGAACGGTTATTTACTCACAAGAATTGAACGGTTTCTTACTCACAAGAAATGAATGGTTTGTTACTCACAAGAAATGAACGGTTTTTTACTCACAAGAAATGAACGGTTTTTTTTCTCACAAGAAATGAACGGTTTTTTACTCAAAAGGAATGAACGGTTTTTTACTCACAAGAAATGAACGGTTTTTTACTCACAAGAAATTAACGGTTTTTTACTCACAAGAAATGAACGGTTTTTTACTCACAAAAAATGCACGGTTTTTACTCACAAGAAATGAACGGTTTTTTACTCACAAGAAATGAACGGTTTTTTACTCACAAGAAATGAACGGTTTTTTACTCACAAGAAATGAACGGTTTTTTACTCACAAGAAATGAACGGTTTTTTACTCACAAGAAATGCACGGTTTTTTACTCACAAGAAATTAACGGTTTTTTTCTCACAAGAAATGAACGGTTTTTTACTCACAAGAAATGAACGGTTTTTTACTCACAAGAAATGATCGGTGTTTTACTCACAAGAAATGAACGGTTTTTTACTCACAAGAAATGAACGGTTTACGAAAGCATAATATTCGATTGCACATGTCTCAATTTCTGTATTAACTTATTTTATTAATTTAGCTGTGTGTCAATTGTTTCACGAGTGAACATGCGTAAATGGTTCACATGCCAGATTACTTATGGTAAAAATAAGTAGTTTTGAATGCATTTTATAAACCGTGTCAAGCCGGCCTAATGGTTTTCGTACTTGACTCACTGTCTGTAGGTTCTGGTTTCGATCTCAGCTCGTGTATTTTTTTTTTTAGTGGCAAAAATGTACACTGCTTAAAAAAATTATAAGACTCGCATGCACATGTCCCAATTTCTTACCGTGTGTTACTTCATTTTTTAAAAGTAGTTAAACGTTACGTTTAACACCAACAGAATGTTTGTTTATACTGTGATCATGTTTAATTAAGACAAGTATTGCATTAAGACAGTATTAATCAATAGATGGGCAAATGCAGCTGTTTTCATGTCACTTGATTTTTTATCGGTATTTCTATGTGTTCGATTATAACAAAATAATTAATAAATTTAATTCAATTGTAAGTTTTATATAAAAAAAAAACTTGTATTTTATTTTCCCCCCGAACAAAGCACATTGTCACTGTGGGGTAAGGGGCTACTATCAGGGACTTAAGCTACTGGGGTACTATGTAGGGAGTAGGACAGCAAGATGTCGGTTCACGTTACACTTGAACTTCTGCATGTCAGTACAGCTGGGAAAGCAGGAACCCGGAAGGGAACTCCAAAGTCTAGCAGTTCTGGGGAAGAAACTACTAGAGTAGAAAGCTCTCTTACATCTAGGCATCTCTACTGTGTAGGCGTGGGATTTAGCTGCTTGTCGAGTGTGTCGGGGGTATTTACGTCGTGGGGGCACAAGTGCTTGCAGTTCGACAGAACATTAACCATTAAAATACTTGTAAAGCAAGCAGAATGATGCAACATTTCGTAGGTGTGACAGAGGTTAAACCTTAGTTGACAGTTCAGGACCTATCAGATTTGCGACTCGATTTTTAACCTTGTCTAGGAGAGAGAGACTAGTAGCAGATGCACCATTCCAAATATGAAGGCAATACTCCATACATGGGCGAGTGGTGGTCTTATAGTGGTACAGGATACTTAGTAATTTACATTTTAAAAATGTCTGTACACAAAATCAATTTTTGTTTGGGCAGTTTTGCAGAGTATTGTCATTGCAAAACAAAAATTAGTGATAAATTTGCGTGCAAATTTATTATAATATATGGACTCTAAGATTTATTGACAGTATTTATCTGTATATTAGTCCTATGTTCGTTGTGTTATTTAAAAATCGGGCCTTATTATCTCCATATTACACAATAGAATAGTTTGCACTAGATCCCGAAAATTCCAGGAAATGAAAATATATTTAAAGCTATTATTTTTTTAAGATAGCGCGAAAATATGCTTTTTCACAGAAAACCTATAAAATTTAGCAAATAACACGCATTTTATTAACAAGTTTATAAAATATTGTCTATTGTGTTTTAAATATAGAACTGAGCCAAATAGGATAAATTAATAAGTATTAATAAATACTCAGAAAATAATATTGTGCTACATAATCTAATATAAAATTTTTAAAAATCGCATTTAAACAGGCAATGTTTAATTTACTATTTCAGCTCAGCAGACAATGTTGAACTTTTTGTTATATATCTCTGAATGTTCCCTGTTATACGTACAGTTTCTCCGACTTAGTTGGGGAATGGCCGCTGTACGTCGAAATAACTACGAATTCCTTTCTCAAACCCTTACAAATATGATAATATATTTTTCATAAAAATATTCAAAATGGAAGACGGATCAAAGAGGGGTTACTCTTATATTCTTGTCCAGGCTTGCCAGATTAAGTTTTTCCAAGCAAAGTTTCCAAAATCTTGTCTTTTTCATAATGCAGTTTAGCCGTTTAAAATGTATTTGATCTTTTTAAAGCATCATAATAAAAAAAAGAAAACAAAAACACAGAATAATACATAGATTGAATAAATACGAATATATGTGTGTTTTTGCACCATGCAATACTTAAATCCAATGTGTTATTTTTGGATATGTAGAGAGAGAACCGATAAAATTATAATCCTAATAAAACGACATGATTCCATTTCGATTTAATGAAAACCGTTTTCTTCTTTTTTTGTGTTACAGGCCATCTACTAGTTGACCAGTTGCGTACAAATCCCAAGAGCGATGGATACCTTATACCATGTCTAAAAGTGATACAGTGTTCAACGAGAAAGTTCGGATATGGGGCGCTGTACAACTCATGCTCTCTGCCGATACAAGTTTCCACAACCGGACCATTGCCAGCATCTTGAAAATGCATTTCTGGATTGCCATGGATGACAGGGGCATGTCCAGGGTGATAAAAAAAAGTTTCCAGCAACAATTATGTTTTTTGGTGTGGTTTCAAGTGAGGACCACATCATGCCACCTCACATCTTCGAAGTCGGTTTGAAAGCCAACACCAATGTGCACCTGGATGTGCTGAAGAATGTGGCGATTCTCGCGCGCAATCCCCGCTGACAGATCCTGAGTATTACAGCAGGACTGGGCGCCGGCCCACATGTCTAAAGAGACCCAACCTCGGTTTCAGAAGGAGTGATACGATTTTTACCTTTTTCTCACTGTCTTCCTCCTCTCCCCATCTGAACTCGCTGAACTACTTCGCTTGATAATACCTGAATAACATCACCCACATGCCCCCCACAGAACTAAAGCCAGCTTGATCGTCACCATCCGCCGAATATTCGCTGAGCTCCTGCCAGCGCTTGTAGAAAACGCTTGCTCCCAGTTCTGGATCCGTATTGAGGATTGAGGTTTAAGGCGGCTACATTGAATACATTGAATACGTGAATTTACTTTTTCAATAAAAGTTTTAAAATAAATCTTCCGTGTTGTTTTCTTAAGGATAACAAATTTATCGTTCCACCCCGTACTTTCATCGCGTCACGTAAAGTTAACGAGTAAAACGCGTTCCCCCCTTTTAACCCCTAAATTATACTATAATAATTATACTATAGAAAGTATTCGAGAGTACGTTATAGTTATATAAAATACAACTGTGAACAATTATACAACACACATATATATATATATATATATATATATATATATATATATATATACAAACATCTTCTATAATATAAAGCTGAATGTGTGTGTGTGTGTGTGTGTGTCTGGTCACGAATATGCTCCTATATGGTTAACTATTTTAAAAAAGCTGATTACATATAATGCTAGAAAATGTATCGAGACACAGGAATGGGGATGTTTAATCTGGCAGAACGGTGGTTCATTAAAATTGTGGGGTCTGCGTTTGTACCTGGTCCACAAAGTATGGAAATAAAAAAATTAAAAATTAAACAAAAATCGTTTACAAGTGTTTTTAATATAGATGTACATAAGAATACTTTGATGAGCATGTTTTAACTTAAATAGGGATGGTATAATAAAATTGTGGGGACTGCGTTCGCGCCTGGCCTCCATAGAATGGAAATATGTCACAAAGTTTAACAAGGTTTATTTAATATAGATCCACAGAATATTGTGATAAGTGTTTCAGTGTAAACAAGTATGGTATAATAAATTATGGGGTTTATCTATTTTATTTTTACTTTCATCATATTTTACTTTTGTTTGATACCCTCAAATTAGAAGCTGTCTCATTACAACCCTTCCTTTTCATTACCTATCATGCTTTCATAAATCAGAGTTCATTTTCTATAGGTTGTTTTTGAACCCAGTCAACGACAGGTACTTTTGCTAGTATATATATATATATATATATATATATATATATATATATATATATATATATATATATATATATATATATATATTATGATCAATAAATAGTTAACTATATATATATGAATATATATATATACATTATTATGCATAAATAGCTATATACACACACACATATATGTATATATATATACATATATATACACACACGTTATTATCAGTACGTAGCTTTTATAAAAAAACTAGCATTTCAGCCCGGCGTTGCCCGGGTGTTTGGAGGTGTATGCTGAGCAAAAAAAAAAAAAGAGTAATTTTTTTTTTAATTTGACCCCTATTATGACCCCTTAAAATTTATAGTTTCGGGCTCAAATTACTTTATTAAATTAGATCCAGGTTCAAGGAACCTATATCTAAAATTTCAAGTGTCTAGACCCAAAATTGTCGGAGGAGTTTGGTAGAGTTCTTAAAGGCCAAATCGTTGAATTTTGACCCCTTAACAGCCAAATTTCTGGCTGACACCCGTCACATCGATTTTCCCAAATCTCAGTACCCGGTATTTAAAATTTCGAGTCTATAGACTAAAAATTGACAGAGTTATTGCGTAGGGAAATGTACACAGACAGACAGACAGACAGACACGTTCACTTTTATAGATATATAGAAAAGCTTTTCATTATTTAACCGAATTCTTACCTTTTCGATGACTTGTTACAAGCAAATATTGTGACTTCTTTTGAGCTTTTCCCTCGCGAGTTTATTTTTGTTCAATAATTCAGATGCAAAGCGGATGATAGTATTTCTGTTTTTGGGTGCTTACCTTGAATATCCAAATCCGGGATTTCTTATGGTCGAATTGGCACGAGTGAGTTTTAATAAATGTTTAAAATAGGATTAGAGATCGAGGACTAAGATAAATCCTCTCAACTGTAGAATTATTATGGTGGAGCTTAGTATTAAGACGTATTTTCTTTTTATTTCCTTAGTAAATTGAAATAAATAAGTATCTCTCTCCCTTTATAATGTACATGTATATCTATATAAGTGTGTCGCTCTCCCTTTTTTCTCTCTAGCTCCCTTATTTCGCTTTTTCTGGCCGTCTGTCTGTCTTTCTCTCTTTTTTCTTTATTTCTCCCTATATAACACATATACAGGGTGGAACGATGAATTTGTCACTCTAAATGAAGCAACACTCGGCTTTATTTTAAAACTTTTATTGAAAAAATCAATTCAGGTGCCGTGATTATGTAGTAGAGCTGACCTCTAATGAATGTAGCCGCCCTCAGCCTCAATAATCGCCTTGATAGGGGGCAGCAACTGGGAGCAGCCGCTTTCATAAGCGCTGGTGGGATCTCGACGAATATTGTGCGGATGGTGATCAAACGAAGTAGTCAAGCAGGTTCAGTTCGGAGGAGGAGGGTACAGTGGCAGCGACTCCTTCTGGGGCAATGCATGCGTTTATTTAGACTTGTGGACCGGCGCTGAGACCTGGTACCACACCCAGGGTCTGCCAGCCACCACGTGATTGAACCAAAAGGTACCTACACTTCTCAGTATACCCGGGTACACTTTGGTGTTGACTTTCACGCCGACTTCGAAGATGTACGTGACTAGATGAGGCCTTCGCTTGAAAACACACCAAAAACCATAACCGTTACTATAAACTTTGTGTTCATCACTCTGGGCATATCCCTGTTGTCTGGATATGCATTTTGAAAGTGCTGCCAATGGACCCGCTGTCATAAACTGGATCAGTAGAGAGCATGAGTTGTAATTTGTCCCATCTCCGTTTTGTTAACCATTGTGTCACTTTTAGACGTGACAGAAGGCTCCTATCCTACATGGATTTGTGTACAACTGGCCAACTATTAGGTTGTATGCAACAAAAACAGAAAACCGGGTTTTATCAAACGGAAATGGAACAAAAATTTAAGCATTACTCTTCTAGACTTCCGGTCTTATCCCACATTCTCTGTCTGTCTGTGTGTGTCTCTCTCTATCCTCTCTCTCTCTTAAATATCTTATATATTATATATATTGTATATATATATAATTTATATATTATCATATATATCAGATACATATACATGTGT
>NC_136497.1:89785469-89790469 GCF_053919585.1 Euprymna scolopes
TTTCTGTTCTAAGAAATCGCCTCTTCTTAAATGTTTAATACATTTCTATTTAAAAAAAAACAAAAAAAAAACTATGTGTACCGCTCATCTTATACAGCGTCCAATTTCATCACGGAAATCTGCCAATACTTAAATCGACAGACACCTCATAGAGAAAATCCAGCAGCAGATCTAGCCAACGTCATATCAACCCCTTGATGTAAGAGGCGTTTTATCGTCTACGGTCATATCGCCCCCCCTTCCAAATGGAATGCGGTGTTCAGGATGTAACCGCCGTTCTATAATAGAAATATTTTCACGACATAGACCCTGTAGGTTAAAATCCTTGATAGACGAGCAAGTTACAGGGCGACATTCGCAAATATATTGCTTAATGTTCAGCAGAATTCTCGCTTATTTACGGTCATTAAAAAAACGTAAAATTCTAAATCATTTTCTACGTGTGTATTCGTTAGTTATTCCGTGCGTTACGCTTTGAAAAAGAACAAATACACTTTTCTTAGCCAAACTGCTTAATTTTTTTTAAAAAACAAATTCGCGTAATTAGGATTTAAATGAACCAATCTTGCAACCCTGGACAAGAATGTGAGTGGTCTCCCTTTGATGAAACCTCTTTTACGAATACCATTGCAGTAATTGAGATTGTCGGACTGACTTCCTCATCTTGGTTGTTATCGTCACAACGTTTCGGCCGTTTTGCCCTCCGGCCTTCATCAGGTGTTTTGTATCGAACTGAGGGACCGTTTGTTAGGAGTCTCGAACCCAACCCTTTATTATTATTACGAGGGTACCGTGTTCGGACTCCAGCTAGGCTCTGGGACATAGCTGCTGATTCTCTGTTTTGAATGTTACTTTTTCACTGCCTTCGTTCAGGATTGAAATCAGCACCTTTGGGTAACTGTAAACTTTGATACAACGTCTAGGACCACTCGGCCATATGTCACTAAATATAGACAATTACTATCATTGCAGTAATATATCATTGTTATTTGAATGGTGTCATAAAGAAACTCAGTAATTTCACCGTGCATGATTTCTTCACATACAACGGATATACAATCATATTTGCTGCGTGTTATTGATTTCTTTGTCCAAAAACATAACTTGTCTCGCTCTCTAGAAAAAATATCAGCGTTATCAAATATTTTCTTATTAAATATATATATTTTTATCAGGGGAATTTTTTACGGATCCTACTAGTAATGAGTAATCTGTATTTGAGTCTGAAATATTCTATATTTCAATTGGTCTTAGTCGATAAATCGATAGTGTTTTACATCGAATTAATAATTTAGAGCAGAGATAACGTTTCATATTTTATGTGTAGGCAAATTATCCACCTAGAATTAATATCTCACCAAAATCTTTTTTATTTTCCCAAGGAGCAATACTAGTGGTAAATACGCAGGGTTTTTATGCGATACAATAATATCATTTCAGTGACTTATTTACACAGTTTTAACCCATACAGGAAACAGAAAAAAACGGCTATTGAAATAAATGTTTTTTTAATAACAAATCTATAATACGCGAGAAAGGGATACGTAAACAAAACTACCCGGAACGTTCACATAATGTTATTAACACAAAAATGACAGAAAAAAATGATAATTTAAGATGGCTAAATCTTATTATGATCTTCAATTTTCATTAGTATAGTCCAGATTAAATATTTTAAAGGTTGGTTGGTTGTTTTTGTTTTACGGCATATCAACCCTTTTCGGGTTATTTAATGCCGAATCCAAAGATTTTGAAGATAATTTTTTTAATAGAATATATTTATTGTTTTCAAGTCGGTTTCTATTTAACCTATAGTTGGAACCCTAACAGGTACTACCACTACGGGTCAGAGTGGACCTGGGAGCAATGGTAATTAAAGGGTGGCTCCACACTCCCCAAAGCCCACAAGCTGGGGTCTCACCACTGGATATAGTTTAAGGTCAATATTTTAAAGGAGATGTAGTTGTATATTGGTGTATCTTCTCAGTTCTTGTGTGTTTGCGTTAAAAATTAATATTTAATACGCAAAAATGAAAACGTGTAAATTTACCATTTCTAAACGTCTAGAAATAAAGTCATCTTATTTCGGGAAGCAAATTGGCATACCTAAGGAATTTTGATAGGTCTCATATCAAACGGCCCACATTTGATTTGTCCCAAGAGTTGCGGTTTGGTATCTGACTTCCTAAAGTAAAAGAAAAACAAAAAAATATGATTAATCCTTCTCATATTTTCCAAAACCAATATTTACTGCAAGTTAAAATACTTATCTTTTATCTTGAAAATAAAATGTTTGTTAAACAAATTGGTCACAATACATAATTTAACAAAAATTACGTGTCTTCTTATTAATTACAAAATTGTATTTCAAATTATATCGAAAACTTCTGAAAACTCACCATTTCGATTTTTCAACAAGAACCTTACTTTTTCAACGTAATTTTAACGTAAAAAATTTCATTATTTCAGTGATCCGTCCAAAATAAATGGCCCATTTTTTTGTTTTTTACTAAAAAAGATGGAAAGTTACAAAGACGCATAAAACGAGCGAACCTTTGTGCTCCAGAATTTATTTTTCTACATAGTCACTACCATTCTCAATTTACTCTTAGTTGGAATTTAATAAGACATCTCTGCTGCTGTCGCACTTTCGTGAATCTTGTGATGTAAACTTAAGACCATCTAAATTATTTTATAATCCCCGAAATAAGTGATAATCTGAGTAAATAGGCCAGGAAAACCTGCAGGTCGGGGCAAGATTTCCCTACAAAATTCTCATAGGTCTCTGGCCAAATGTAACATAATGCACATTAGCAGGTGGGAAAATATCAGCAGGTGCGCAGGATGGCTGGCTTGCGAAGACATTAACAGCAGCAGCAGCAGTAGGCGAAAAACGCGCATATGCAAATTAGGAAGTATACGCGAGAAGAAAAAAGGAAAAGAGAAAAAATGAATCACGTCTTCAAGGCAAAAGCAAAATATGCGTCGAAGAAAGTGGACCTGTTAAGTCCAGGACGAGAATGGGCCGGCTGTGGTCGACTTGCGGTCGGAGGAAGAAGAAAAGTGTACAACGGGCGAGATGGACGATGGCGAGAGAATTTTAAATAGTGTCGAGAAGGGATAGTAGCGGTAATAAAAACTTTTGTTACAAAAAAAAAAATGCCGACCTGGATTTTTATTTTCCTCTTGTTTGTAAGTAACGGCAACGTTACATAAAGAGGACGAAAATTATGATGATTGGAAATGACCTGTGTTGACTACTGAAGTGGTTTTGGGTTGACATTCGCAAGAATATTGCAGAAGCATATAAATGATACTGTAATAATCTGAATGAAAAGGAAGAAATGATTTATGGCGATCTGTTTAACTAATAACAATAGCCATAAAATAAATATACTTTCAAATGCCCCTTCTACAAACAGGCTACAACTTTTGCCACCATCTGATATTCTTACATACTCACTTAGTGGTATCATCATCAGGTCATCATCAAATATTAGTATCTGATAATAACCGATGGTGTTCCCTGTCCTCTGGGTGACAAAAATTCTCCCCAGATGTTCAGTACTTTCTAAATCTTTCGATAAACTTTGCACATGAATTTGCTTTATCGCAACAGACGTCTCCTATTGATTTCTAGCTGGAACCGACACTTAATCTTCACTCGGAATCGTGTGGCAATAAACCTCCCCAAGGTTTACATGGGCGCTTCACTCTTTTAATTGAGATCTGATAAACACGTCCCTTCCTGCACTTTCCATTTCTCTTGTCACTTCACGGCCATGTTATATGGTAACAGTTCTTTTTGATTACTTATAAATTTGCTTTTTTTTTTTAATTTATTACTAATTTTACTTTATTTTCTTTTTAAGGATATTGGATTATTATTATTATTATTATTATTATTATTATTATTATTATTATTATTATTATTATTATTGGCTATCGTGGAGCTTTCACACAAGTCAACAAACGATCTGATTGGAAACCTGTGGGGTTCTCTGGAAGCTGAGTGACAACAAGTCTCCCCAGACGTCAAGCTTTCTCCACCTCCTTCGATAGCATTTGCAAATGAATTTGAATCATCGCAACATCCTCTTACCATTGATTTCTCGCTGGCAGTGACCATTGTTCATACTGGAATTTGAGTGACACTCAGCCTCCTCAAGGTCCCAGTTCTCTTTGCGCTTGTCCAGCCGAGGTGTGGCTAGCGCTCTCTCCTCGGTTTTTCAGTCCTTCTTGACCCTTCTCTGCTCTTTGGTTTCACTTTTTTTATTGGGGGGAGCAGTGATGAAACAAGGGGGGATACATGATGGGGGTGTAGAACTTGTAGATATGCAGCTTCAGTGTCCATTATTCCCTGTAAAGCTTATTCGTTATATTGTCTTCTTGTATTATTCTCCGCATTCAAGGGGTTTCCTTAATATTTTAGTCGTTTTCATTATCGTTAGTCGTTGTACTTTTGCAGTTATTCCTCTGATTCCAATTTCTAACATTCTTTTTTCGAAGTTTTTCGGAATTATTTCTAGTGGTCCTACTATTATCGGTACTATTTTGATTTTCTTCGTCATCCAAATCTCTTTTAACTCTCTGGCTAGTTCTGTGTATTTGCTTCGTTTCTCCTTTTCCTTTATACTCACCCTGTGGTCAGCTGGGACAGCAAAGTCTACGATTTGACAGATTTTTTCTTTCTTGTAAATTATTATGACACCTGGTCTTCGTGCATGGATGGGTTTGTCCGTCTGCATGTCCATGCCCCATAGGATTTTGTGGTTCTCGTTTTCGAGTGCTGCTGCGGGTGTATGCTTGTACCATGTGTCTCTACGCTCAAAATGCAGTCGTTGGAACAATTCCCAGTGCACCACCCTCCCCACTTTGTCATGCCTATATTTTTATTCCATATTATTATCATCATCATTATTATTATTATTATTATTATTATTATTATTATTATTATTATTATTATTATAATTAGTTTACAAGTAGCTTTCCCGCGGGTT
>NC_136497.1:89792969-89837969 GCF_053919585.1 Euprymna scolopes
TTGTTTCCCCTCAAAATAAACGATGGTGTGCAGTTTAAATGCCATAAGTAGATAATTATTTTAATACTAAGCTCTACTTTGCATTAATATTGAAAAATATATGTACTCAGTATATGATATATAATAAGAGCATACTTAAACAAGTATATAACTATTAATTGTAAATCATATATATATGTGTGTGTATGTGTGTGTATCTTTGCGTGCGTATTTGTGTGTGCCTGTGTTATAATGACGACTAATATAGAATTTACAAAATAACACAATATGTGTACCGATTCTTCTGAAAGGTGATTATATATATATATATATGTGTGTGTGTGTGTGTGTGTATGTGTGTATTGTGTGTATGTGTGCGTGTATCTGTATGTGTGCGTGCATATATACACATATATATGTGTGTGTGTGTATATATATAAGTACATAAATTATCGCACACTGAGGAGTCTTCATCAGATGAAATACATATCTATATGTATAAAAATTTATGTACATGAATAATTATTTAATATATGTTGGTGTCTGCGTGTGTATTTATATATAAAAAAAATCAAGTACGGTTATTATATGTAAATCAAAATTTGTACATATGTTCTTTAAACTCGCGCAGGGAAACCCAACGTCGCCCGTGATTGAATGAGTATCAAAAAATGTCCATTACTCCCATACTGTTATTGTTATCGAGATCGTTGAAAAAGCCCTTTGCAATGTACCGGGTGGAAGCGTCACATGCCTCCTCGCAGGAACTTAGTCCACAATACATTGTAGTCTAAATTGTACTGTCGAAGGTACTGTAGAAAATGTATTGTCGACTTTATAAAATTTCATGTAAAACAATGGCTTCCCTTAAAGTTGAAAATGAAAAGGTCAAGTATCATGGCGCAATTGTGCTGTAAACACAGTCATTTCGAATGCGCCCTTGTCTTGTTTACGTGTGTTATGTTTAGAGTGCGCGTGTTCACTGAAAGAAAGTGCCGTGTTTATTACAGAATTTTTACATAATAACTTGATGTAAAGTTAAACGTACAAAAGTGTAGTATCCTGATTAAATTGTGCTCTAAAAAATCACATTCTTCAAAAAGAATATATAGTTGGATTCATGTCTGGGTCTAGTAGCTCGTGCACTAATAAATATTCCCACATGCATTTGTGATGTAAGATTATATAAAAGTGTAAACTTTGGTTAAAATT
The DNA here is from genome assembly GCF_053919585.1 of Euprymna scolopes. NCBI lineage: Eukaryota > Metazoa > Mollusca > Cephalopoda > Sepiida > Sepiolidae > Euprymna > Euprymna scolopes. The sequence goes on from NC_136497.1 coordinate 89,794,161, forward strand.
AGACTTCTTTCTTGAATCGAATATTTTCGATTATCCGTTTTCAATACTGATCAGAGGCATTCCGTTACAACTATGTATAAACAACTCCCACACAGATTATGTGCGCCCGTGTAGAAATTAAGAATATATCAGCAGAACCGTTTTCGAGAAGATAACGAACGAACACCCCCCATATATATATATATATATATATATATATATATATATATATATATATATATATATATATATATATATATATACACACAATTAATTTTTTTTGAACTGACAATACAGTTTCTATATAATGCCCAAAATTGAGAACATTTAAAAAATTATTTCGTTTGGTAATTTGGTTATTCAAATGCAAAAAAATAAATATACGAGAAACCATGAATTTTGTTCACTGATTTTCATTAGTTTTAGTCTCTTTTATTCCCATGTGTGTCTCTTTATTATCAACCGTTTTGTGTGAATACTCTAGACGATGTGAGATGTTATGTTTCCATCTGATGTTTTTATTACGAGTTATACAATGTAAAAAACGCAATTACCTTCTCAATTTGATTATTAGTTCGTTATTTTTCTTATTGCAGAGAATGGGCTATTCGTGTAATTAGCTGTGGTATTACTGAATAAAGCTACGACAATAGCTACGACTTGATTTGAATTTAGTTTGACAAATTGTCTGCGTGTGTGTAGCGATATTTATTTTATTGTGAAATACTTTATTGCAGTCCTTTCTAACAGTTTTAACTTTGTGGGTCCTTCTAGTGACAGTGATGCCCCAAGGAACACCTACGCAAAAAATATTTTACAATGCTATTGATTATTTTTCCCCTGTACGTAATCAATATTTTCTGTTTTTATAACCGGTTTAGAAGACTGGCTTCGGAAATCAGTCTGTAATCGTCTAGCAGGTCACTTGGTTTCTCGCGTACTGTTTCATGCCCTGTGACCGCCGATTCACTGTTATAATTTTACCAAATGTATTCTGCAAATATATTTTCTGTTACTATTACACTACTTTAAAATGATTTGATGGTTTGTAAATCTTGTTGTGATAAGCAAAAATTTCCAAAATATTCCGTTACAAGTGTATAACAATAAGGTTCTAAAATTATGAATAATACATACGCACATATGCAAAAAATTTTAAAAACATGAAAATAGATTTGCATATATGCATAAAGGTATAATAATCTCAGTACATTCATCATTTATTAAAGGAACATTTAGCAAGCTCTTACTGCACCCCGGCATTCCGCGGAGGAATAAGTGGGTCACTTTTATTAGCTTAGCATTTATTATAGCCAATATCTATTCATAGACCAGTGTTGATGAGATGCAATAAATGTTCGACAAAAGATAATGTACAATTAATGGTATTTAGATTGTCTGATTAATTATGAGCCGGACAATTATTTTTAAAATCAATTTTAAGTCAATCATGTTATAATCTACAGGGTGGTCAAAAAGTCAGGTAACATGTTAAAGGTAGAAAAAACAATATGATCCATTATAATCTCTATTCGTTTAATATTATTTCTTGGATGAAATTTTTCCACAACGATGGATTGGTCGCCGTGGCCCAGTTGAATGGCCAGCCAGATCTCCGGATCTTACCCCTCCTGATTTCTGGCTTTGGGGCTATGTAAAGATAGCGTTTATGGCAAGAAGCCTGATACAATAGCGTCTTTAAAGTTATTTATTGAAGAGGAGATTGCGCGGATATCAGCTGACATTATAACACGTGTTACGCAATCAGTGGTTAATCGCTTCCAGCGATTGATAGAGAGAAATGGACGACAATTAACAAAATAAACATATTTCATGTTTGTTTCATTTTATATTTCAATGTATTGTACTTAAATATACGTGTATTGCTAATATCGTTTTTCTTTAAAATGTTACCTGACTTTTTGACCACCCTGTATATTTAAGCAGTATCACAGTAAAGTGTTCCGCATATCGGAAGCTCTCGCAAAATGAGCTGACTATTAACATTCCGCCTTATACAATAGATATGGAGGAATAAATGGAAAATATTTTCTTCTATGAAGAGAAACTTAAACCAAAGACCGGAGTTAAATCGAAGTTACATTGAAATAACAGTAGGTGAACCGAGTTATGCATGTCTCTTTTAGAATAAAGATATTGTAGCTTAGACACTCAGAGTATAAAACACTATAATAGATTTGAAATTAATGTCTACGAATTTTTACCGGCATATATTCTGAGTGAAGTAAAACGTGTGTAGATACAGTAAATAACTATGTTATCATTCAACATTTGGTAGACAAAGGATACCAGAAAGATAAGGACGTTTGTGCGTTGAATTTTTGTGCCCAGAGATGGGCAATCTCTAATCTCATCTTTCCTGAATCGGCGTTGTTAAATACCAGTTGCAAGTGGAAGATCAGCCTACATTAAAACAATGCCGAGATAAGCGGAAAGAACTTACACCGCATTGATTTTCCCCGAAATAATTACCCATCTGGTACTAGCAAGGCTCAACGTTGCTTAACATCGGTGATCTCACAAGAAATCGTGTGCCAACGTGATTATGCTATGCACACATTAAATATTTACACACACACACACGCACACACACGTACGTATGTGTGTACACACGTAACTAAATGACTGTGTACGCACATAAATTTATATACATACACACATATCTATCTATCTGTATATACACTGGCGACAAAAAGAAAGTCCGCATTTGTAATTATTTAACAAACTGCAAATTTAAGCTAAATTGAATGTAACTGTTTAAACAGCCTATACCTCATTTGATTGGCCTTTATTCTTCTATATTTTTACCGGTTCATATTTGACTTTTAATTGAAATATTCTAGTGTTCACGTCAATTAAAAAAAATCTTTAAATTGAGGAGGCAAAAAGAAAGACCGCACAATGGAAAATTGTTATTTAAATGTAACTTTAGGACATTAATGCAACACAAATACAACAGGACACAATGAACTAGTTAATATTTAGTAGCCCTTCTGCAATTTGACAGCCTGCAATCTTTTGGGAATGCTTTGAATTAGACTGCAGCAATACTCCAGGGAAAAGGCCATCCTACTTTTCTTTAATTTTTGTCCAAAGTTTTTCCAAATTTGAAAGTTTATCATTGCGTAGTTGTTGCTTGATGTAATGCAATACGCTTTTGTAAGGATTGAGGTCTGGAGATTATGCAGGCCAATCCAAACACGGAATATCATGCTCTTCCAGGAACATCTTGACATTGACAGCTGTGTGAATGGAAGCATTATTCTGCATGAAGATAGGATTATCATCCAAATTCCGACCAAAGTAGGGTAGAAAATGCTCAGTACAACATATTAATGTACGTGGTCGAATTAATTCTACCTTGAAAACGAACTATAGGTCCTGGACCATTGGTACTAATAATGCTCCACACCAAAACTTGCAGCGTTGAAACTGAGGATTAAATTCTTCGTCTTCTCTCCGACAGAGGTTCATATTTGACTTTTAATTGAAATAGTCTAGTGTTCACGTCAGTTAAATAACAAAATTAAAATTAAAGTTACATTGAGGAGGTAATCACTGCCTAGCCTATTGAACTTGCTTTCGTCGTTAAAAAGCATTTTTGACCAATATGAAGAGTCCTAATGTGGATTGCATCTGACGAATCCAGACGGCGCTTTCTGTTCTTTACAGAAATTATTGGCTTTCGTCTTGCAACAATATTCGCAAATTAAATGCCGTTAATCTTTTCTGGGCAGTAGAAAGAGAACACTTTTTAACAAGATTGCACTGTGGTTCGATTTGGGGAGCTGTTTCAAATCTGTTACCTAGGCTGCGGATCTTGATAGCATGGTCTTTCTTGTTAGACGTAACTCTAGTATGACGAGATTTGGAGGCATCAGGAACACTGCTGGTGTTTCGGTGCTTTTGCACAGTTTTCGAACCGTTTTCTCATCACATTTCAATCTGCGACCGATTTTTCGTTTGGATAAAACAAAAAGGCGGATAGTAATGAGCTCCTGACGATCACTAGGAGAAAGTCTTAATATATGGATTAACTGTTGTGTTGTATAATCTGGAACAACAATAATTACGATTAGAAATGCTTTGGTGCCTTTTGGTGGATATTTTAAACTGATTTAGTGGCGATAATTTAAGTTGGTTATAAGCGAATTTGTTGCTGCGGGCTTTTTTTTTGCCTTCTCAATTTGAAGTTATTTTTTTAAAATGGATGTAAACACTAGAATATTTCAATTAAAAGTCAAATATGAAGAGGTAAAATTATAGAGAAATAAAATGCTAATCAAATGAGGTATAGGTTGTTTAAGCAGTTACATTAAATTAAGCTTAAATTTGCAGTTTTTTTTTAAATTATAAGTGCGGACTTTCTTTTAGCGTGCACCGTATATATATATATATATATATATATATATATATATATATATATATATATATATATATATATATACGTGCATGTACGTATATCAATATGCCTACATAGGTAGATAGACACAGAGAGACAGAGAATTCGTAAAATTATTCAAATGAGATATCACTATTTCCTCTTAAAATATATTTCGCGATCCAATATTTCATATTGATTCTGATAGAAAAATGCCTATAACATTCTCCGAAGTTTTGCATGCATTTAAAATAAGAATATATATTAAAATTTCCTGTAAGTTAGTGTCTGCCTCGTACGTCCCAGGACGTGATCAAGAGCAAGGTTTCCATTACCTACATGTCTTTTGCAGGTTAAACTTGTCTATATCGATGGTATATAAAGAATTACAAGATTGAGTGGGTGGACGGAAATTAAATTTTAAGATGTTACACTTTACCTCTTTTTTAAAAGTTGATTCATATTTCTAGGTTACATATTACGATGGGAGTAAGAATTCAGACTATGATGGAAACGCACGTTTATTAACTCTATATAAGTATCTCTCTTTCTCTCGCTCTTTTTTTTCTCTCTTTTCTACGGACACATGCATTTATTTAAATACATATGTAGAGATCGGTAGTTGATATAAATATATATTTTCATATCTTACTATACATATATATATGTATATATATATATATATATATATATATATATATAGTATTAATGTAGTAAAGTATATATGGAAATTAAGCTACACAGAATATTTCGCGTTTTATTCTCGAGAGAATTCGTCAGGCTAATGCGAAAAGTTGTGGTTATCGCGTCTGTTATATATTACTTACATGCTATTGAATTTTCTCGTTAGCCAATCAGTTTCCTTGTTGCCACCGAGCCCATCCTAATCAGTCAATTGGCGAGTACTTACAGGAGAAAGACACATTGAGCACTGTAAGTAAATACTGAAATATTCCGCTTAAAATTATATCTTCGTATATTAATTTATGTGATTTAATGAAGTAATTATATATATATGTGTGTGTGTGTGTGTGTGTGTGTGTGTGTGAATTTGTCCTTACGAAATAGGTGAACATTTGGGATTCAAGGTGCTGTATGTGCTCTCCGTATATCTCGGCATTAGTTTTAGATGTTATAGAAATCTTGTTACTGGCCACGAGCAGTACGGATTCAGGGTAGGTCTGGGTGTACATTGTGAAACACTTACCTCACAATTACAGCCGCAGCTGCCTCTGTCTTTTGTCTTTCGAGATTGATCGGAGATACTTATATACAAACAAATACACACACCCATATGTATATTTTTATTTACTTTACATAAGCAGTTATATGGCGCTACACATTTATGACTATGTTTCGGTTAGCTAGTTTCAATACTATAACATATTAACCGGTTAGTGTCGCTTGTTTTTTTTTTTAATTTCTTTTTTGTTGGGGGGGGGGGTAAATTTTTACATTTGCTCCACCTCCATTTTTTTTTTTTTTTTACATGACGATTTTTATATGTTTTCATTTATGCTTCTTACGAAAATCTCATTTAAATTTGTCAGAACGATTACTTTTCGAGGATATGTTGTCTATTTCGAAAGCCGTCCTTAACATGAGACGGTTATGGCGTGTCTTGTCTGGAAGCCGTTATTAACATGGGGGGGTCTATTCCGAAAGTCGTTTTAAACATGAGGAGTTTTGGGGTGTCTATGCAGAAAACTGTTCTTAATGAGAAGGTTGGTGATTGGCCATCAATAACAACCGTACTTTGATTTAATTAACTGGTCCTGCGCGTTAAATATTTTTCATCAGTTACTTTGTGCCTTATTTATTTTAAACATTTTCTGAATGTCGTAGTTAACTTTTCATCTATTATATTATAAAACTCAAAGCGTCTTACTTGGACGTGAAAACATTGTTTCGGCTTCCGTTTTACGATGTGTATGTGTGGAGAAAAAAAACAAAAGGTAATAAGCAGAAATTCTTTTTTTTTTCAAAAATAAACAATATAAAGAAAACCTTAACGTGATCGTGATCGTCTCAGATGTGATACACGTTCTGCTCAAACGTTCTTCTTTTGTGACATTTTTCTTATTCCTTGCTGTGAGGTCATCTCCAACAAGGCTCGAGCTGCCATACGCGTTTCGCGCTCTGTTCCACCAGAACAACGGCATTGATATGACGGTAAATCGTTGCTTAACTATTCTAACTGACAACCTGGGTATAAGTGTGAATACAACTCATTCCACCGAAAAATTTTCACTTAGAGACGTTGACAACAATTACGCAGTCGTTTCTGTAAGAACCCAACATCTTTTATTAACGAAATTAATCTTAATAGAAATATATCTAGGAAAAGTATTATTTTATGCGTAAACTTTAAGTATTTACTTAAATACATAGGTAGAGCTAGGTAGTAAGATATGAATATATATGTTCATATCTTAATAGAAAATATCTAGGAAACGAATGCCAACATCAACAATAACAACAACAATAACAGCAATAACAATAGCGTCAAAACAGTAGAAGATTGAGAAGTGCATCATCACCGGTTATACAGGGTATGTTTTTATAACTCTAGGCCATGAATGTGTTGGTTAACGTAGTTCTTGTGAAATAGCGAGACACTGTTCACGCCAGGAATATGTCAGCCTCAGAAAATAGTTTACATTGACAACTTAATATGAGACATAGAAAGGAGGGTGTTTTAATGGGCTTAAAGAAAATGTAATATACGGCGTAATCACGTTGACACACCAGTTCCCGTTAGATCAACGAAGTTAACCAACGTTGAGCATGGTTAATACCAAAATGGGTGAATATTTGAGAATTCCAAGCATTGTCTCCAGTCCTCATGGGTTATCCTTGCTACTGGAATCAGGCAGTGCCGATTCAGGAGATGTGTGGATTGGATGGTTCAACTCTTGCCTCACAATTTCTCGTGAAGCTTCTTTTACAGGAAGCATCCATTGTCTGCGTAGACTAAACGGAGGTTTTTCGCTTCCATAGAAAATATGGCATCTCAAACCGAAAAAATCGCGATCACTTTTACCGAAGAAAGATAAGGTCGCGATGAATTCCGATTTTCAACCGTACGGGCAAAAATATCGACGCTTTTAAAACATTTTTGGATGCAGCCGCAATCCAGTAGATTATAGAAGATCTTGATGAGTAGCTTGCCAGGGAGTTTTAAGACATGTATGTTTAAACTAACAGGCATTGCTCTTCTACGATATTCCGATTATTACCCTGTAAATGTTTGGGAGAACTAAGAATAATCAGTTGGGAAAATGGCTGGGAGTGATAATATGTAATAGCAGTGAAGTTTTTGTTGTAGCAGGAACGCATTGTAGCTAACCTGCAACAGCGCCATGGAAAAATTAAAAGGTAAAAGATGGTGTAGTATGTTGGATTCAAAGATTCGAAATTAGCGGCATTTCGAATTCAGGAAAGAACAGACAAAAAATGGAGTACTAAAGAAGTGGGGAGTAGTTGAAAAGACGTTTCGACATAAAACTTTGCTATGGTCAGTAGCTAACGGCAAAGTAGGGTTGGGTTATGCTCCCATTTCCCAAAGGAAGAATAGAAAAGGGACAAACGTAGTTTATTCCAAAATAAAGTACCACCGACAACAGAAAAAGACGCTTACAATGGTTAGTCCTTGTCAACCGAGAGTTTGAATGAAAAAAGAAAACGCTTGAGGAGGAAAATAACCTGGTCAGAGTGGGGTCGGTTATATTTCAATACGTTGTGTTTCCTCGTTTAATCAGTAGATGAAGTTCAACAAGTATAAACATATGTGAAAGTGCGAAGACTTAAAATGTGTGCTATGATCAGAGAAAGGATATTGCCCTAAAGCGTCGGTTGAGGATCGATATCGTTAGCGACGCAACCAGACGTTTGGTATTTTAAGCAGTGCATCTCGAATAATTATAATAGAAACAAGGAGGGGTCGATTTTTATCAGCCATTTCTGCAAGTCATTGTATCGGTTGGATTGATGTTGCCGTATTTTAACGTCCAGAACTGCCGGTGACGTCATGGAGTACCGGTAAGACGCCAGATTTTCTTTCACTTTCTTTTCTGCCTTTGCGTTACGTGTTTGAGCTTGCTTGCCTACTACCACATTTTTTGCTCAACACACGCCTCCAAACACCCGGGAAATGCCGGCCACCCAGGCTAGTACAAATAGATAATTTCAAAGTATATAGAAAATAGTAATTTTTGTAAAACTAGAAGAAATTTAAGACAAGCTGTTTCACTTGCACTATAGGATACACAAGTCAATGATAATTTCTTTTTTAATTTTTAGATTTTTTTTTTAGTTTCAATGCTCTATTATTACATTATGTGCCTTGCAGTCTGATTTTGAGTTTGCATACGGATGTATGCAATTATGGTTATCGATAGGTTTATATATTCTTAGTACATTTACATTCCTTATTTCATTCACAGAATTTTGTATGTTTTAATGTGGCCCTCTGATATATGTAACTGTAATTGTATGATACTTTAAAACTTTGTTATTCACTGTTAAATACTTGTTCCACCCGGCTTATATAAATACTTAATATTGATGCCTAAAGAAAATTAATAGGTTTGATTACATAATGATGCTTGGATAATTGTCATTATTAATTACTTAATCTATGCAGCTGATATAAATTTAAGAACTTAAACACCATCTAATTGCAATTAATAAATATGATATGAGGGAAAGGGTGTAGTTCTGTGTACCTTTATTCCATAGTGCACAGATTAATTGAAGTAAAAGAACAGCCTAGTCTTAATTCCAACGAATATTTGAATGCGAATGTATGAGAATGTAATAAATGCTGTTGATATGTCTGTTTGTAAATATGTGTACGCGTATACGTTTGTTTACCTATAACGTGTGTCGTTGTGTGTGAATACTTTCAGTGAATGCGATATAAATATGTGTGATTGTATCCTTGCAATATCGATAGATTTCAATTTTCATTAACCATGTCTATTGTTCGATATGTGTATGTATATGAGAATCTAAACATTATACACACACACATACACTCACACACACACGCACACATATATATTATATATATATATATATATATATATATATATATACTTCAGAATAAAATTATCCAACAATGAGCTTGCATAGAAACCTCTGATTATAAGATTTACAAGATATTACTGGCAGTAGTTTTCTATAATTATTATCCAACCTATATAACAATTGCTCGATATACAAGATAGAGCAAATAAATCAAATTTTAATTATTCAATGAATTTAAAAATTTATGACGTAAAATGTTTGAGTTTCATATCAAATATTTTTATTATTCTATGTAAGATTAAGAATACATTAGACATATTTTAACTCCTTATGCTATAGGATGTCGATGTCTAGCATCTCTTCAGAGGAGAAAATATTAACAAATAGTTATAATAGTTTACACCTTATTTTGTAAAGTTTCAGATACATGGAAAATCAGAATTAAAAATTGATTGAGTAATTAAAATCATAGAGTAAGGGAAGTTTAAGAAAATGATATAAAAGTTAACATCCAACTACATTAATCGATAGCCTGGAGGACAGGAAAATTTCCTATTCAATTAATTTGAGTATACTGGATAAATCTAGATCATACACCCCAGTGGACAAATTTTGTAATCGTTGTATATCCGAAGCAGTTAACATTATCACCTTCAATGAACCTATAATAAATGCCAAGAAGAGACTAGAGTCTAGATGTAAACACAAGAAAAAGTTTAAATACAGCCTATTTAAAATAGAATAACATAGATTTTCTGCGTACCTGTAAATGTGTAAAAACATAACACTAAATGCTTATCACTTTTTTTGCTAAAAACTAAGGTATAGGACTTGCGAAATTTAAAAAAGATAAGATCTTGAGCCTCTCATTTGATCTATATACTAACACATTCTTATTTACATTTTATATAGAGACACACCATACACGCATTCACATGCTATACTGTTAATTCCTGCACAAAATGTACACTTCTAGGATTTTGTCAGAATACTGTTTCAAGCTAGTATTTAGCATCTAAATTAAGGAGTTTATAAATCGTCTCTCTTTATTACCCATAAATAGAGTAAGCATTTCCCATTGAAAGGTATTTTCCTGATTCACACATATGAATATGAACACATACTAGTCAATGAAACGTTATCCCTGTTGGTACTATATTGTCCCGGTGTTATAGGCATATTTCCATAACGCTATTATTTCATTTTCTTAATTCTACTTAACAATTATAGTAGTAAATTAGATGTTTATTAAGATTAGTTTTATTGCTATAATAATAATAATAATAATAATAATAATAATAATAATAATAATAATAATAATAATAATAATAATAATAATAATCATTAATAGTATGATTATTATTATACTTTCATTTATATATATATAAATTTTGTTTAGTAAAATATTAAATATTATTATTATTATTATTATTATTATTTTGGTATTTTTCAGTAAAGTATTATTATTTTACAGTGAAGTATTATGATAGTATTATAAATTTAATAATACGCTTTATTAATACGCCTAGATTAAGTTTTACAAATTACTTACACAGATTATTATGGTTAAAAAATTTCAGATTAATTTTCTCATTTGAAGGATATTATCAATACGTACAAAATTAACAAGAATAGTATTGTATGTATTAGATAATATTATTTCAGTTGATTAGGTTTAAATTGATTTAAATAGATTAGAATGAAATGAGTTTAAGGGTTGGTTTCTATTTGATATGCGTTGTTTTTTATTTTTTTCTTTTTCTTTTTCTTTCTTTCTATCTTATGTCTGGGTTCACGTTGAGTTACCTGACCTATTTTCGCGGCCTGTCAATTTATTTTATAAAGGTTTATTGACTTCGTCTACGGAGTAGTCTCTCTCTCTCTTTCTCTCTCTCTCTCTCTCTCTCTCTCTATGTATTCCCCCTCTATTTCTTACTTATTATTTTATTTGTTTTTATTTTATTTTCTCGTCTCTTCCCATGCAACCTTTCTTTCCCCCCTTTTATTTTATTTATCGAGTTTTTATTACGTGCAAGCATTTCTATTCTTTTCTTTTCTTTTCCTTTTTCGTACCCCTTCAGTTTCTCTCATTTAGCATGGCCTCTCTGCTAATCCTTATAATTTTTTAATTTTTAAATTTATTAACAATTTTAAAGGTATTTTAGAGTTGAATTTTAAGCTCATGTTGTATGAGTATGAAAATATTAAATACACCAATTGATATGTTTATTAATAAAAAGATCCACCGGAGACATATAAAAAAAACTATTTTACCGGACCCATTATATAACAAAGGAGAATTACTCCAAGGAAATGCCTAATTCGGATCCTTACATTGTTTGGAGTTTGGATCATTTTACCACACTGCTTACAAGGATATTCACTTCAGATTTTACCATGCAATTTGGATGTTAACTTTTATAACGTCCCTTACTCTATGACTTTTAATTACTCAATCAATTTTTAATTGTGAGTTTCCATGCCTCACTGACTTTAGCAAATAAGGCGTAAACGATTATAACTATTTGCTAATATTTTCTCCTCTGAAGAGATGGTAGACATCGAAATCCGATATTTCTCATGTATTCTTTGTCTTACATAGAATAATACAAATATTTGATCTGAAACTCAAACATTTCACGTCATAAATTTTAAATTCATTGAATAACTAAAATTAGATTTTGATATATATATATATATATATATATATATATATATATATATATATATATATACATATATATATATATCCCCATCTGGCATCAATTGGGATGGATGGTTCTCGTCTGGGAGAGGCCCTGTGTTTTGACAAGCTTCTGGGTTTGACCTTTACTCCTGATCTGAAATGGAACACGTACCTCAAGTATGTTGCCAAGGTCGCTGGAAAGATAGTGGGATCCTTCTACCGCTCCAGAAGATATCTCACTACTGATGCAATTCTCTATCTATATAAAAGCCAAGGACGTCCATGGATGGAATACTGCTGCCATATCTGGGCAGGAGCTGCTAAAAACAGCCTATCCTGCCTTGACAGAGTACAAAATAGACTTCGTGGCTTAGTGGGTGATGCCCTTTTCTCTACCCTGCAACCTCTCTCCCACAGAAGAGACGTTGCGAACCTATCCTTGTTTTATCGTTATTTCCATGGCAGGTGCTCGTCTGAACTCCAATCTCTGGTACCCCCTCGCCAATCTTTCACGAAAAACACCCGTCTAGCTGAATCCACTGTGAAAAATTTCCCCCACTCTTTATCTGTGCCTAAATCAAAACGTGGATTCCATGAGCAAAGCTTGTTTCTTAGAACTGCACGCATGTGGAACTCTGTTCCGTCTGCCTGCTTCCCATCTGACTACAACTTGGATGTCTTCAAGTCCAACGTTAACAAATTCCTAATGAACCGACCCCTTAATTAAACACTTCATCAAATCTCCACACTAACGTAATGTACTTGCAATAACCCTTATCCCAGAGTCGCTTCCGGGCCTTGATAAGTGGTGACCAATGTGTAAAAAAAAAATTATATATATATATACAGGTTTTATCGGTTGGTTTCCTATATGTAAATCTAATTCCAATGAAACTCGCTTGGTTATTAAAGAGTGCTCACTGCAGGACAGAGCTATGGTATAGACGGTTACTGTACAAACATTATTATTGGCTACATATGTTCATGCATGTTTCAGTAGAGAAGAGTCTCCTGAGTATGTGTTTTCTCTTAATTGGGGCGCCACTGAAACGTTTATGTACATATGAAACCAATAATGTTCATATGATAAACAGACTATATATATATATATATATATATATATATATATATATACATATATATACATATATATATATATGTATATATTAGAATAATAATATTTGTATAATAAACAGACTTCATATGTGTTTGTATGTATACCTTTGCGTGTTTCATAGCTTATATGTGTAAATATATTTTCTGTTACGCATGGGTATGAATTTGCCTATGTCGTTGCCATAGCGTGTATGCTTGTAGGATATCATTTAATTTAATAAAGGGAGAGATATTTGTTTTTTTAATAGTAAGCGAGCATTAGAGGTAGGGGTAAAGGTATACTTTGCATGATACCCGGTAATATTTAATCATATTTCGGGATATTGTAACAAGAAATATAAGAGGCGTTACAAAAATGATGCGAGTACTTAACATATAATAGCCACCTTCTCAATATGAACACATTCTTGTTAATAACACGATAACTACATAAAGCGATAATATATGCTTGTAAGGATTCATATTAAAAATAGAATGTCACAATAGTATTAATTACGAATTTAGTCACACCATTGTATATTGTAATAATTAACATTAACTCATTCTTAGCCGATAAACAGTATTTTTTTGAAATTTTTACCTGCATTGAACGTGATCTCATTCGCTTGCTACATCTCATTTCTACAGACGCTCATTTAAAAGTCGTAAATTGCTAGTCGTTAAAACTGCACCGTAAAACACATAGTTAGAAACAGACTAGGACTAACCCCGTCCGATAATATTTTATGATTCGAAAGTACGGTTTAAAAATGGAAAATTATATTAAAAAAAAAACCCAAGAAACTCACAGAACTTATATACCAATCAATATTACCGAAATACTAAATGCACTTCATAGAATATTGAAAAACATACAAAACATACATATGGACTAAAGGTTCTAAAAGTGATGCCTCCCAATTTTTATATCGTCTAAGTAGATCAGAACAGATTGCAAATTGTACTGTTATGATGACTGAACTCCTGCACACAGAACCTGAAAGTTTAATCTTAGTTGCAGATATTAAATATGTGAGGTGCTTACAAAGTAACTTCTTTCATGAACGTCAGAAGTAGACATGCGTCACTAGAATTCCTAGTAAAACTAGGTATTATGTAGAAAAATGAATTCTGGGTCACAAAAGGTCGCTAGTTTTACTTGCACTACTCAGATATTCGTGAATTCTTTAAAATTCTTCAGTCAAATAATTGACGACTTTACTTTTGGAACGACCCGTGGTTTAAAAAATCATAAATAGTGAGGCTAAACTAATCGTTAATAATAATAGTAATATTTACGCAGTTTTTTTTCCGTTAAGCTCTAACTGTGCAGATTTACAAATGGCCGTTAACAGCGTAATACTATGAATCCCATGCTTATATTTATTAATAGATTTTGTAAATAGTATTTCGAGCTACATCTCTTTATCAAATCCAAAGATGCTTTCATTTTCGTTTCTCTTAGTTTTCTTTGTACCTATTATCACAGGATACTTTGTTTTGCACACTGCATTATGTTTATACCTTTCATTTGCTCTGAATTAAAATGTTAGGAATTACAAAATATAACAAATATCCGAAATCATCTAAGTATTTTAAGATCATATATGGTTTGATGTTTTATCTTCCACTTTTCTTTTTAAATATGTATTAAGACTGAAATATATTTTGTATGAAAGGGATTCTGTGTGTGTCTTTGTGCCTGTGTTAGGGAGAGTATCTTATGGACTCTAAAACGGCTGAGGCCATTTTTATGAAATTTTCCGCGAATGAACTTATATGCCTGGCAGTGTTCTTAAATAGGCTGTGCATAGAATTGCTTTCGATAAGTATCGATAACTGAAAATCGAAATAATCCGATGAAAGAGGAAAAAGACGATATCGACAAAACTAAAACTCTTACGCAGCCTAATATCACATGTGCATCGGCGAAGTTTTTTTTTTTTTTTTTTTTTTTTTTTTTTTACCACGAGTTGTAAGGCCCGCCATGTAAAATTAACAGTAAGTTCTTTGACATGGCATGGGAGCGTTGAAAATGTTTCTGTTTCAGACAGCCTTTTTTGGCGAGTACAAGACCACTTATATTACGTGCGTTTTCACATAATCATATGTGTATGGGCGTGTTTTATGAGGTTTACGAGGTGTCTTCAATAAGTTTCCAGACATTTTTGTTCAGGCATTTAACATAGTTTTAGATGCTTGAACATTCAGCATGTTATTGCTATCTTATGAGATTACTAAATAATTTTTATGATTTCAGGTTCAGATGAACAGATTCAGTGGGAATTAGATTACACTATATAAAAGTCTGATTCTCACAGCTGGTGAATTTCAAAAATGCAGTTGGGACTTGAGCACGCGTTAGACAAACGACATGCAATAAAATTAAACTTAGAAGAATGCCACAGAAACGTATAGAATGCTTCATACTGCTTTCGGGCAATTTGCATGAATCGAACATCAGTTTTTGTGGCATACGAGATTCAATGAATAGAAGGCAAGGAGTATGTGGTGGATGGTGAGAAGTATGGGAAGAAGTAAAGAAGTTAGAACAGAAGAATGTATGATCAAAATAAAGCATTTCATAAATAGTAATTGCCAAATGTCTATACAGACTAAACGAGCACAGTTTGATATCAATGTGTGAACTGTACACACAATTAATTGCGAGCAACTGAAGACGCGGAAGATTTCCGCGAGATTTGTCCCAAAGATGTTCAGAGAAGATCAGAAATAAAAACGTCGTCATGATAACAGAAAGATAGTCGAGCCGATCAAAAAGATCCCGCACCCTGTGTTGGTGACCTGCGAGGAAATTTGGATTTACTGCTATGACATAGAGGCAAAGAGGCAGAGTTGCCATGTGAAGCATGTTGGCTCTGCTCGATCGAAGAAGACCAGACAGAGAACATCCATCCAGAAACTTATGATGACCACTTTTTTGGCAGCACGGACACGATCTACGTGCACCGAATTGCCGCTGCACACATTCAACAAAGTATACTATAGTGAGGCATAAAGGAAGTTCAGAAGAGACCAGTTCCCTTCAAATCAGGTTAGTGTCATATTCACCTGGACCAGTCCATAACGTCACCCTAATCATAGAATGTTTGACTAAAATGGACAGCAGGACGGTTCCTCGCTTAGCTCAAGAAACCCCTTAGAACTTCTCGTTATAAGAAAAGTGAGGAGAATAAAAAAGTTGTGATGAGGGTTATTTAAACGCTCACACAGGAGGACTTCCATTGGGTCTTCCAGAAGTTTTTAAACGATGTAACAAGTGTCTTGCAGCCGAAAAGGATTACTTCAAAGGGTACTAGAGTGTCATGTGTGTATTCTGAATAAAGGTTCCAATACAAAAGAGACTGCAAATCTTTTGAAGGCATCATATATGTGTGCGACTATCGACTGCTGACATCTGTATGTGCGACTTGCAATAATAACTCTATTCTGTCCCGGCAATGCTAGATGAAAATAAGTTATTTTTAGGATTATGATGATAGATGTGTGTCATTTATCGTCGAAATGCGTCGCCTTTTGTAGTATAAAATCTATCTTTATGATTCGTGTAATAGATAGATCAACTCATTTCACTGATGTTCGCTTATTATCGAAGATGATCCCTATCGCTGTCAAAAGGAAATTTGTTAAATAGAATAGTTTTAGCAGGGCATATATAACCTTTTGACAAACAGCGTGAAATATGACTTAAGCAAACGGGCATCTTTCTTGGTTCTGGCAAGTAAAATGTTTATTCATGTTTCTTTCTAGTCTTCTCTGAGCATCCTTGAGACAAGCCCCGCGCAAATATCCAGCATCTTAAATTCCTCGCGAATAATCGAGGATACCACTACCAGATTGAAATCACTACTTTCACAGTCTGGAAAATTGAAAAAAGACGCTTAACAACCGGATAAAGATGTGTATATGTGGTCAAAAAGCATACTTGCCTTTTATTTTTAACTTTAATTTCACCTATACACCCTTCACAAGCAGTGAGACCAGGCATATAAAATCCACAATATATTCTTTGATTAGTTTTAAATCGTTTACAATGAGATTAAATAACTAAACAATGCACAGTTGCCGTAAAACAAATCTTATAAACTTATGTTTATATTTATCAGATAGTTTAAGTGTTTTGATGCAATAATTGGCGGTGTTGCTTCCGTAATATTTGATAGAAATTCGCACTAAGTGTCAACTTCGTAATAAATTGAACCAATTTTGTTTAACTAAAGGCTATCGTTTTCATTCTTCATTTATATTTAAAAACATTTACAGAATTACATTGAATATTTAAGAACTATGACAATGCTAATACGTATGTACAATTTTCTATTTGAGGCAGCGTGTGTGATACTATCGGCGCTACTGAAAGTGATGGCAAGTTTGCAATAAAGCCAAAAATAAAAGGAAATATGTTTTTTGACACCATAATTGATCGTCTACAAAATAAAACAAAAGACAGCTTAAATGGGATTGATGATCAAAGTGTGTCAATCACGAGAACAAAAGATCAAAACAAAAGATCGGTCTCTATATTTAGATTAAGATTTAAGAGTTGCGGTATATTTGCGACGATTTTTCGACGGTTGGGAGCGATTTTGGAACAGTCATGGACTTAATATTATTTGACGACAGTCCAGTAGAAGACATTTGCCAGTGCGACAGATTGAATCGAGTTACACACTCGAATGCAGATCGTGAATCGTTCTATATCAAAATGAGCTCCCATCAATTTACGAACATGGTCTTCGTAGAAGATATAGATAAGGACTTTCGTGTTAATAGAATCGATGGTGTCACACACACAGAGTGTAACATCTATTTTGTGTTTGATGTACGAATCTGCGTTTTGTTTTATATATTTTTAATATTTATGAACGTGTGCGAGCCTCTTCCACAGTCGCCAATGTGAGAGTCGACGACACGTCCATAAATGTAGAAGACAACAAACACCAAGTTCCGGTATGTGATGCTGTTACGCGTGTAATTCTATTTAATATAATTTAGTATATCCCAGAATGTGGCATTAACTTTTCTAGCAAGGCTAGTCTAAAATGTTCGACTTATCCGAATTCTGCATGCTATAGAAAGTATCCCATATCTCAGCTGTTTTTAAGGATTTGTTATACTTTATATAAAATCGTTCACGCTTCTGTAATGACAAAAAAGAACAGCATCCACATATAAATACTTATAAAATGATTCTCACCTGCAGAACTCGTTCGTCCGAGACTACTTTCTTACAGCGTTTTTGTATCCAAGTACGTCAACAAATAAGTGTTATCCTCTAAAGTAATCAAACGATGGTCATATCCTCTCTCATAATACCGTTATATGAACCAGATGACAATCATTAACTATTAGCTAGAGTTTATTTGGGACTTAGTAAGTGTGGAATCATTATTAGAAAATATTTTCCTGTGAAAACTAAGTATTTCAGTGTAATCTACTTTTGACATTAATAATGATACCCATTGATTACTATAAAGAGTTTTGCTACTGCTTAGGATGTGACATAAACTAATTCAATGATATTAAGTTAATATCCTCCTTTCTTGCTATTCTGAGTGACAGGAGTACGATCCCATAATTATCGACCCAGGCCGCGCTGCTATCAGTCATATCAAATCAGATGCTTAATTATCTTTGTAGGCGCTGGATGAACCTATTCTTCTATTGATGATAAGCTTTGATTTTGTAACCCTATACCTAATCGTAAGTAATTCGTCAAAGAATTATATTCAGAACAATGAGAATAATGTTTAATACAGAAGAAATATGTAAACTTCGATTGTAACATTTGCCACTGATGCTATTCATTATGGTCTTGAGCATAATGTAATAATTTCAGATGAATCAGATAATTATTGTTGACATCCGTTTCCTCGATATCTTTCTAGTTAAAATGTTTTCCACCAACACATCGAATGTACTTACAATAGGAACTACCATTTGTCCTTAATAACTTAGCCACTGTCACTCTCCTGCTGTTAATGTATCTTGTAAAAAAGACTAACAATAGACGAACTTGGATATCAAACTATTGTAAAAGTATATATGGCTACTCTAGCTGGGACCATAATTATCAACTTTGACGGCTTGCATACACTTATCTAATACGCGGTCGCAGTCGTCATGATAATCCATTACGTGTCTCACATATAAATTTTAATCAAACCGGTTTTCGAGGATTTAACATAGAGTACCCCCGATGGGAGGTATTGTTTCCAACCACGAATAGTCATATCGCAATGACATATTTTATCGCAAAATGGCAAGTTTTCATGTAGTTCATCGTATATTTTTCACTTAGCGTAATATTTACATTTGTGAAAAAAACAATATACCAAATAAAACACGGAGCCAAATGTTTATTTTTTTTTTTTACAACAGACTATTTTCGCAGTAAATTTAATCGAATGTGTTACTACTTGATTCCCAGCACATAATTGTTTATGGATGTTTATAGTGTGGTAGACTTTTTCGAATAATAACGAAAAAAAATACTCGTTCTGAATAATTAATTCTATGCAATATATTTACTACGAGCCACTACTTTATACAGTTATTCATACATCTGGGGAAATACTGTCTTTTAAAAACTTTACCGCCAGTTTTATATCGTAACTAAACACGAGATATCCTTAAATTCAACATATTCTTCTTATCTTTGTACGCTATGCAAACTTTACGAGTTTAGTAGGTGTCTCCCCTGTTTCTAGAGAATATCAAACTAACAAATTTTCCCTAGACTCATATCAGTCCCATGGTGCATGATTATTGTACCAGCGTTTTTTTTTTGTTCGGTTTTTTATTTTAAGTTTCATTTTGCAAATATATAACGCTATGAACCAATGTCTGTCTCTTTGCATTCTAAAATGGTCACTCATCTATTACTTGCAAAGCCAGCCGAGCTTATCCTTAGTGCCTTAACAATAATCGGTGTATCCACAGGGTTAAGATTTAATGTATCAACGAAGCAATTCTCTATGCATATCACTTGGCTCACTCCTGGCCATAATTCAAAGTAAAATTTTCAAGGTTTCCTTAATGTGTTAACAGAATAAAAGACAGAGAGAGGAAGATAATTTATTCTACTCAAGATGTGCGCTGCATGCAATTCTGTTTAAATAAATCGGTTTTGTTGACTCAAAAAGTATCTAATTTCCAGCTATCAACAATTCATGTATGATTTGATACAGAAATGCTCTTTACTATGACGAGATTTCTAAGCGCTATTCTTCATATTGTTTGTATGATTGAGCTAATAAATATTATGTCAGTCTTCTACTATCAAATACGCAACAATCGTGTGAAAACATGTATTAAAAGATAGTTTCTATTAGCTCTGAGTAAAATAACTACAGGTCCTTAATTAACTGTATGCAATGAATCGCTTCAAATACGATTGAATAAATCCAAAAAAGATTAAGTTGCTTTAATACAATTTCTATATAGTAGGCTCTATGATTGTTGAGTAGTTTAATTGTGCGCGGATCGGTACCGATAGTTTGAAATGCAACCATTTCTCAATATTTTTTTGTAATTCGAGGAAGAAGCATTGATATACAACGGAAGTAAGGATACAAGTTTGGTATTTAGGTGACGAAGCCAGCAAGCCAGGCTTATTACTCAGGGAGATTATTTCACATGTTGGTCACTCAGACTCTTGTGCTAGACAATGAGTTGATGGATTAGTTCTTTCTTTGTGCGCCTTGGGCTCAGAGTTCAAAATTGGCATTGTCTAGTTTTATTTCTTTCCTAATGTAAAACTAATTGCACTGTCAATGCTTGAGGGTGACAACCGCCATAGTATTTTACCACCATGTCCATCGAAAGGAGAGGTGATGCAGTTATTTTCTTTTAAGGTTTTCAAATGACTTAAAAGGTTTCAACTGAAATTAAATCATGCTTTTGATTTTCATGGTTTTCATTGTACCTATCCTCAAACAATAGAGGATCAATATACTTGGAAAATGGTTGGAGCAGTTATCGAAAGAAACTCATTGACTATAAACAGTGTGTAGTAAATGTTCCGATACTGCAATTTGTCTGCTCTTAACCAATGGAAGAAAAGTTTAGTTTTCTCCTAATCCAATGCTGTCTATATTTGAGGAATTTAATTTCCTTTTCATTAAAATATCTCTGCATTGAATAGGCAAGTAAATAGAGATATTATAAGTTGATCCTTGTAACGACGTGAAAGTGCATGCAGTAAAAATGCCACACAATGTTGGAGAGTGTTAACCGCTCTTATAGTTGGCTTTCCTCACATGCCACTTCTAACCAAGAGTGACAATACTTTTTTTTCTAATTCCATCTCTTTGCAAATGTACTATACATTTACTATGCACAAGGAATGAAAACATCTTCATAGAAAAAAAAAGAGCTCGATCCTTTAGTACAATATACATATTACGTTTCTGAATTTTTTAGATAAGGCTTGGTCATTTGTATAATTGAATTCTTCGGACTACTGTTCTCATCCTTCAAAACGTTTCGCTCGATGTAATCTCCAACTTTTTTGGGTATATCTTCTCGAACTCATGAATTTGGACAGAATTTCGAACATAATCGTTTATTTATTTCACAGAAGTACCATGCTCTCGTTCCGTCTGGATACGGATTCCGTTTGAAATTCTAATTATTAGGTGGAGAAGAAAATTCTTGCGATAATTTTAATTCTGATTTCGTATCTTCTATTTTTAAATATGTTTTCCTTATAATACGCTTACTTTATATATGATTTTAAGGGCGTATTTCGCATTATCTAATTGCTTAAATAAACAATAGTTTTAAAACAATTATGTCTTCTTTTCAGAATTGTAAATACAAGATAGTGAAATACCAAATTCAAACAATTTTCTTATTTCAATTCAAGCTAGATAAAGATGCTACTGAAACTTCTCCCGATATCAATATGTTCCTTTGAATTTTAAAGTTAAAAACTGCAAAACCTTCTTATCAACCTGAGATCCATGTTTCAGACATTTCGTAAGACATAGTAAAATACAACTTACTTCCTTTGGACTACATTTACCGAAAATATTCGCAGCCACCAGATTTCATAAATTGTATATGTACCTAGTTTTTTTTAAATAAAATATATTCCGATAGTTCCTGCCTTTAGAATTCTCTTTCTGTTATAGTTTTCATTAACCATACAAACATGCATAGACTAAGATTTAACGCAGACAATCACAGTTTCCAAACTCTCCACCATGTTTTTCTTTGCGTATCTCTGAAAGATATGGTTTTATAACATTTTCCAAGCTTTTTTTTTTTTTTTTTGCACAACTGTTTGTATTAATGCTGTATACTGCCGGAATTTTAAAGCTTCAGACATTTTGAAACAAGCATTGCCTTGTAACTCACTACACATCTCCTCCCTTTTATACACATTTATATATATATATATATATATATATATATATATATATATATATATATATATAGTATACACCTTATCAGATATAAATAAAATTAAAAAGTGAAAGCTAAAAACCGCGTAACTAATGTTATAGGCCTAAAACAGTTTACGATTTAAGGACTGATATAAAGACTATCAAACGGGTCCATTAAATTTAAACTAGTCACCAGTTGTATACATTTTGTGAGTCTATTTAACTTTTCTGTTTGTGGTGTAGATCTGTATTTAATAACATTCAGTGGAAAAATAATTTGAAATAGTATGTTCATTATAGGACACATTTATAAAAAGAAAAATAATATCTCTTAAGAAAATATTCATACGTAGCACATACATTCGCAGCAAATTGGAATTTCATAAAAATGAAATACTATATGTAGTTTGAGGACAGAAATTCACCGTTCGTCGTTTACATATAGACGTGGTACGAGCTAAAATAAATAAATAACACGAACCACTATACTTGTTAAAGGAGGCTTATCATAATTATATTTAGAGATTTTATTTTAATCTTGACTGTGTTTGAAAGATAACAGGTCAAATTTATCACCAAAAGAAAAAAATGTATATTTACGTGTTAAAAAAAGATCACAGTGAAAAATGTTGAAAAAAAAACTCAGAGCATTTCGTTTGAGTTCCAAGTTCGAATAAATCACCTTTAAAAATCTCTGGAAAATAATTATTGGTTTTCTCATACGATTTCTACAATAATTAGTAAATTACACATATAAGATACCTATTAAAAAGTACATATACCTTTTATAACAAAAAAAAATCATAATAAACCAAAAAGCAATCTATGGTATGAAAAATAAACGCACAGTTGAAAATGTAAACACAAACAACGTTGATTTGCACCAAGCTACGAATCCTGATAAGTGTAGTAATTTCGTTTAATTATTTCATTCCTGTTGTAATAAAACGGGAAAAGTTTATTTTATTAGAATATTTATGAATATAGACAAGTAGCAATTTCTAATGAACAGAATATTTATGAATATAGACGAGTAACAATTTCTGAAAATTTTTCTAGAGATGAGATGAGTAGAGTGGGAAGGTCAAAATTGTCTAGGTCCTTTCAACGCTGTGCATCCGTAGACAAACAAACGAATCGTTGACTTAGTTTTTCACATTTTTAAATTACGTTTATTCGTGTGTTCCTGATATTCAAAATTTCTATTTTCTTTGCAAGATTATAGAAAAAAATATTACGCTGATGTTTACAAGTTCTTAGAAAAGTATTGAACTATTACATGTAAAAATCTACGCGAAATATGTTAACTTATTAATAACATGAACTATTTCCTGTAATTTTTTATTCATTGCTTTTGTAAAAAATATATTGAATAAACAATGCTTAATTCGGTCATAATATCGTTAGTTTGAGAGAAAAAAAAACATTTTTTTCTTGGAGTTATAACGATATAATTAACACAGACTTTAGGAGCGTTTTTGTAATATTCCTAAACAAAATAAATACTTTCTAGAATTATTACAATATACGATGATTCATGTTTATAAAAAGGCAAAATTAAATTTATACACTTTTATTTTTAGTATTTATAACTATAACTTTAGTAAAGATATTTTTTGTTTACACAAAATAATAGATTTTCAGTCAGAGTTATAAAATTCATTACATTCTCTTATCATTACATACTAAATACTGAAACTATCATTAAATTTGGTTGATTTCCTGAATTTTAGTGGAGGATGGGCCAAAACGTTGATACATATTGGGCATCGCCATACATTTTGCATATAGCAACAGTAGACCCTAGAGGTATAGATAGCTTGTCGCAAACCCCACAATATTATAGATTATAACTAAATTAAACGAAAAGCGTATTTCCTTTTCATAAAAGTTAAGGACAAACTCTGACCGCACAATATTATTGGTAGGAATAGATTTAAAGTATTTTTTTAAGAAACTGTACAGTGACCTTGCATATATTCATAGACCTTTTTTACATTCATCAAAACAGGGAGTCAAAATGCATTTTAATAGTTTTTTGTCTGTTCAGCTAAGCTCAAAGTGTAGTATCTAATTGACACATCAAACTATAGAGAAAGTGCGGATAATATAATAAATAGACATTTTACTGACTCATTCCCCGAGATTGACTGCTAATCAACGAATATTTCACACTTCCTATACTTTTATTGTTACCAAAATCGGTGAAATTGACCTTTTCCTTTTTTTCAATAAAATCGACTGAATGTCTATTCTATTGGGATTTATCGTCGATGCACCGAAAGGAAGCTATACATAAGAATCTATTCATAGGCATCTATACATGGGAAACTATACAAAGGAAACTATACTAAAGAATCTATACATAGGAGACTATACATAGGAAAATATACAAAGGAAACAATACATAGGAAACTATACATAGGAAACAATACATAGGAAACTATACATAGGAAATCATACCAAGGAATCTATACATAGGATACTGTCCAAAGGAAATTATATATAGGAAACTATACATAGGAGATGTACGTAGGAAACTATACATAGGAAGCAATACATAGGAATCTATACATAGGAAACTATACAAAGGAATCTATGCATAGAAACAATTTACAAAGGAATCTATACATAGGAAAGTATACATAGGACACTGCACAAAGGAAATTATACATATGAAACTATACATAGGAGATTTACATAGGAACCTATACATAGGAACAATATATAAGAATCTATACATAGTAAACTATACAAAGGAAACTGTACATAGGAATCTATACATGGAAAACTGTACATAGGAAGCTATACATAGGAAGATATACATAGGACACTATACATAGGAAACTATTCAAAGGAATCTATACATAGGAAACTATACAAAGGTATCTATACATAGGAAACTATACATAGGAAACTATACAAAGGAGACTATACATAGGAAACTATACATACCTCTCAATGGTGTCTTCGTCCCAATACATTTTAGTCTATATTGCATTGTTTTGAACTTACTGTTGATTTTATGAAATTATTTTCATATGACGATTTGAATTAATGTTTAAAATTCAAAAGTCAAGTATCAGGATTCAAATGTTCCATAGTAAACATCCTGTATTTCGAATGCGTCCCTAGCTTATCCAAAAACATAGTTAGTTTCATATGTCGGGCTGTTCCGCTTATGCAGTGATAAAACTTCTCGAATGCAAGTGTAATGTTAGGCTTTAAAAGGATGTTAATCTTCGTCTAAATTCGACTATTTATTTCTAAATCGAGTTTTTCGATATCAGTCCTTTTTACTTATCGAATGGATTCTGATACAAAAGTTATCTAAGAACACTTCCAAGCACATAAAGTTTATTTTTGTGAAATTTCAAAGAAATCAATCCAGCCATTTCAGAGTCCATAGTGAACTGATCCACATACTCAGCTAAAAAGATTCAATGTCTTGTTTATATAATAAAATAGAGATTTTACTTGATATACAAATCAACACAAATTCAAAATATTGAAAGACAAACAAACAAACAAACAACGTGCCGCTTATATTATTAAATTAATTCCATGATATATTTTTAAGGGATAAGTCGTTTGGGTTTTAGTATATCCAATTTATCTCAATTAAAAAAAAATCCTCTTTCTTATTCGTCTTGCGTCGTATTCAGTTAAGTTTATAGATAGCTGGTACGAACAAGAACATATCGAGCGTATTATCGACGGCTTGCAATGCCGGGTCTCTTCCTGAAGCCGTTGCTTTTCTTTACGTAACTCTTAATGCACCACTAACAGCAATGTGACGTCGTGCGATGTAGATAGGATGTAGATAGGATGTAGATAGGATAGACTAATGATTTTTTTTTTCCTCTTTCCACTCGATATTGCTCTGGCGGAAATACTATCTGCACAAGTACAAACAACCAGTTGAAGAAATCGGATGGAGAAAAAAGGTTTGCATTTAAAAGATACAACGATGAAATGGGTGGGATGGCGGTCTGTTTGTAGAATGACATCAAGACGATCGTGGTGGTGATGGTTGTGGTTGTGCTGATGATGGAAGAAAAAAAGAAAGGATACAGTTAGAGTGGAGAAGAGTGTGTCGGATAAGGGGGCGTAAATATATTGCAGGTTACACAAAGGAGGGGAACTCAGTAAGTCATTGGACGACCGGGTTTCTTTACTTAGTATTTAGTTTTTCCTCAAATGAAACGTAATTTATTAAAAAAAAAAATAACATTGCATTAATCAAACTTTTCGGCTAGAAAAGAGACTTCTGGCCGTTATACGAAAACGGAGGAAATGCTTATCTGTAGTTACGAAACAAAGTGAAAATAAACAAAGAAATACGGAGAGAACAATATGTGTTTAAACACTGATCAGTTAGGCAGTTTCTCTGTATTACAACTATTCAGGGCGGGTAGATATGCAAGTGCTTCAAGCTGGAATCGATATCAGAACACGTTAGAAATGAAATCGATTTTTATCTTAACAATATCACTCATACACACGCAGACAAATAAAAAGAAAACACGCGCATGGAGTAGATAGAAAGAAAACTCGCATAAGTTTTGAAGATGCCAAGTGAGGTTAGTATCAAATATCCTTTAATTTTGTTATATCCATTCATTTTATACACCTACACAAATGCTGCCCCTCCACACACACACACACACACACACACACACACACACACACACACACATATATATATATATATAATATATATATATATATATATATATATATAAGAGATAGATAGATAGAAAACGGAGACTAAGTAATGAGAGCGCTGGAGCGCTGGATGAAGGGTGCAATGCAATAAATAAAAATGCCAAGGTAACAATATAACATTAATAAACTAGGTTAAAGAAATTAATTTTTAAAAACACGATTAAAATTAAAAGGAAAATATAATCAGTGGACCAAATTAATAGATAGATAGATAGAGAGATAGATAGATAGAGGCAGATGGAAATCATTGGGGAGAATCGATACATTCTGTGTTTTTTGTTTGTTTTGTTTTTATTTGCAAAAAGACTATTGACACAGTGGGCATCTTTTATCATGTGATTTTTTTTTTTTTGTTAATATGGCACGAAAGCGCTAATACCTAAATAGATGATAAAGAAGAAAAAAGACGTAACGTGTATAAGCATGCTAAATAAACAGTGACCTTATATACGCAACTCGGTGCCTGCGTTCAGTCTTAGAAGACAAAGGATATCCTCTGTAAGGGCAGTTCCGCGTGTAATTGTGTGGCAAGGGTTGCACAATCCCTAACCACACCTCTTCCAAATCGACACTACTTGAGTTCAGTTGCAAGGAGGACGGGAAACAATGCTGAGATAAGCGGAGAGCACATGCAGCACTTGAAAATCCCAAATGGTCACCCATCTGGTACTGACCAAGCTCATCGTTGCTTAACTTTGGTGATCTGTTGTGAATCGGTTTTTCAAACGTGACTATGCCGTTTCGTCAAATTGCCTTAGATTAGATAATAATAATAATAATAATAATAATAATAATAATGTCTCATTATTTAGACTTTAGGCTAGGAGGGAAGTGTAGCATCTGTTTTGATACTGCACGCCATTTTTTCTGCCATCGGTCAGTAAAGTGGAATAATTTTAGACTAAGGCAATTTTTTTTTTATTTTATGCTTCGATTTAGTTCTATTTTAAAGAAAGGTGTGTTTTGCTGACATTTTTAAATGAGTTCTTCTTTAATTCTGTTCTCCTGGGGATGCAATTAAATAGAGGCTTATTCCGATGTTAATCACAACCGAGGAAAGTATACTTCGGTGTAAGGGTCAAGGATGATAGAAGTGTATATGAGAGAGAGGTCCAGAGGGGCATTAGAAAGGCGCCGGAAGTAGTCCAATGTTGGAGAGAAGGACTCATTGCCGTTCAAATTCTATAAAAGAGACAACACTATTTTTATCAGCACGATATCAATAGTAAACGGCTGTTGTATTAGGGCAAAGAGATTTCAAATGGTTATTAAGAGAAATGCGGCCTACTGGAAATCTGGAGGCACCTGGAATACCATTGGTTACAACTACCTTACCGCAGCGGCACTCACTTCCTTTGAATAAAGAAGAAGTTTCATAGGGTATACCATAGACTCACGTGCACCTTGTTAGTACTAGTGAGTTATTACTTGTAATGATTTGTGAATAAACCCATAGTGAATAATAATAAGCAGACGTATTGTCACTCATACTCTAGAGCATGTCATCTGCTTTTGTCCTGTGGGTGATCACTGGTAATGATTCGCGTGAGATCTCCTAATTAAGTTATAATACGAATGTGATCCGACTTATGTAGCAGGACTGATAATATAAGCAGTAGTATTTAGAGAAGAAACATAATTTTTTAAAAAAAATAGCGTCGATATAGCCAAGTTCGATCAAATAAATAGAATGTTAACAAATACATTGTATACAGGTACAACCTCAATCCATAGTAACGGAGAATAAGTAATGCTTCGCCAATGTTCGAGGTTATCTATTAAATGTGAGGATCTGTGCGTGAGGAGATTTTTTAACCGATATACTAAACGAATTTTTCATCTACAGACTTGAAATTTGGTATCTATGGCGTTCAGATGGGTGGTAAACTTTTTAATTCGCAAAATAGGGCTGCTAAGGTGTCAACATTTTTAAAAACGTACGTGGACTTTATCGGGTTTTTAGTTGTTTGTCCACTGTTTCACGACTTCGCATACGCGAATAGTTCACATTATATTAAAAATAAGAAGTTTTCAGAACACTTTTTTAAAGGTCCTATTAAGCTTGTCTAATGGGTATAATGTTTGTCTCATCGTCTTTAATTTTTGGTTTCGATCTCAGCAGGAGGATTTTTTTTCAAAAAGTGAACTGTTTAGAAAATAAAAACATAACACTCCTATACACATATTAAAGTTTCTTTCAGATTTTTTTTACTTCATTTCCGCTTTTTACTTCATTTTATTTAAGGAATTGAACATTACGTTTATTACCAGACAACGTTGGTTACATCTTATTCATATAAAATCGTAGATGTCAGTGATTTAATTATTCATATACAAAATATTATCATCATTTCAGAACTTAGGGAAATGCCCAGAGTTGATGGTCTATTTAGAACGAGGGCTTTGTTTTCGAATTCATTTTGGACGGCTGTGATTTTCTTACTTCAATTTCCTTTCCCGCTTTTCCTATCAACTTGAAAATATGTCATAATCATATTGATACACCGGTTCACATTAGATCAACGAATTAAAGCAACTTCGAATTTGATTAAACCAGATGTGTTACCATTTCGGAATACCAGGCGCTGTATATATAAGGATATCGACTCCGGCCAGCAAGAACTGTAAATACCTGGCATCGCCACCTCATTCAAGGAGACCGTTTGTAAATTTCATATTTCCATGAAACTTCTTCCTTCGTATGAAGCCGTTTCGGACCGCCAATGCTGAGTGCCTCTCGTTCGGTTTGCTTGATCAGTAAATGCAATGGCTTTTTTTCTTCTCGTTGACTAGAACAAAATGCATGTCTTACTCGCTATTTTTCTGTTATGAGACGGCTTTATATTTATTTATATACAGTTCCGTTCAATCTTGTCAGACTATGGACACTAGGTGAAGTGTGTCTGTGCATGCAATTAGTGTGGCAAGAGTTGCACAGTCTCTAGCCATACTTTTCCTGAGTAAATACTGTTTCAATTTCAGTTGTGAGTATATATATATATATATATATATATATATATATATATATATATATACACATATATATGTGTGTGTGTGTGTGTGTGTGTGCGTATGTGTGTTCAAGACGACTGGAAGCAATGCCGAGATAAACGAACATCACATATAGCCCATAGCCTTTTCAAATAGTGAGCCATCTGATCCTGTCCAGGCTCATCGTTGCTTAACTTGAGTGATCTTTTGCGAACCGGTGCGTCAACGTGATTGTGCCGTAGACCTTTATTTATATACAAATAAATACACATTGGTATGCATTATAAATGGCACGTACGAAAAAAAAAAGAAGGAAGTGAAGGTAATTATATCAAATATATAAATAATAAATGAATAACATGAATAAAAACAAAAAAAGAAAGATGAAAAAATAAAAGTAGGTGCGCACGTTGAATTGAAAAGCAGCTAACTGTTTGGTCTTCATACAAAGATCATTCAAGTGTTAGTTCTATACTCGGTCTTGGGATGAGAAATCCTTCTCAACCGGGGGAATTAAAATAAAATAAAAAAAGATACACATTGTTGCAATCCAGAGTCCACCTTTATTGAGGGTTTGTGAAAAATGCCCACGCATTAAAACCGATCTGGTTCCTAACTTCGCCCTCGTGATGAAAAGCAAATAAATAGAGACACTTGCAAGTCACGCGCCATCGTCGTCGCCGTCGTTGTTATCGTCGCCGTCGCCGTGAAATCGGTTCCAACGTCAAGAGACATTCAGACTCCGATCCTCTTCGTTGATTCTATTGTTTCGCTATTCGTATTTTTCCTTTGGTTTACACCCCCACCACTTCTACTAGTGCAAAACACTTGCTTACATTATTATCATCCGTAAACTCTACTCCGCCTCGAAACCCCAAGAAAAAAAAAAAACAAAAAAAACAAAAACAAAGAAAAGAAACGGAAAAACCGCGAAAAGGATCCTATAGTAATTTTTCCCCTATCATATACAATCAGTTTTGCGTAGGGACTAGCGATGAAAAACTCCCATGAGAGAAAGAGAGAGAGAGAGAGAGAGAGAGAGAGAGAGAGAGAGAGAGAGAGAGAGAGAGAGAGAGAGAGAGAAAGAAATAAAGAGTGGGAGGAGAAATACAGACAGAGAGACAGATAGTCATAGAGACAGACAGCCAGAGAGAGAAAGAGGGGCAGGTGGGGATGAGGAGGTGTTAAAAAAAAGAAAACGGGAGAATACACGTAAGTGTATGAGTATTGATTATGCGTGTATGACTACATAACGACACTATAAGCAAACACGAATCTAGAGTAGAACACTCCCTTGAGTAAAAGGCTATATATATATATATATATATATATATATATATATATATATATATATATATATGTGTGTGTGTGTTTGTACGTGCGTGCCATCGCCCTCTCTCTCCCTCCCTCTCTCTCTCTCTCTAACGTGTACGTATATTAACATACATTAATTCGTCTTTTTAACACAACTAAGAACGTTAAATTAAATGAAAAAATACAAGGTATGATTAAAACACCATATCGCTATTATTATATATAAGGAACTTTGCCTCTGTGCCTATGTGTGTGTGTCTGCGTGTATCTGAGAGTTCCTCACCTATGCACACCGAAATGGTTTGGCCGATTTTTATGACATTCCACACAAATGTCTTTTTATGTATTTAGCAGAGGACTTGGATAGATTTTTTTTTATCGAAATGTATTCGGTAAGTATCGATAATCGAAAAATCCGATGAAAGTAAAAATGGGCTATTTTGACCAACAACAGTAAATTTGAGAAGTTGTACTACCACACCTACCACACAAGCTCAGGGGCCCAGCACATAAAATCAACGATTGGTTCATTGATATGGCAATACTTCAATTGCAGAATAACTCTTTCACGTGTTCTGTGCTGCGTTTTCTAACCGTATTTGCAATATATTTTTATTTAATATTTCAAATATATGTCGAGAATCCGTCTATTTTAAATAAAACACATTTCTAAAACAAACAACAAAAAAACAACTGATTATTACCACCAGATAATGATTTCCTATTTTCCTTGTATTTTTTTTCTTTTTCTTCTACGTCTTTTTCTTTATTTTCAAACTGAACAATATTAGTCAGATTTATTGACCGAAAAAAAAAGTATATATGTTCTTCATTTAGCTGTAATAAATAACCTATAATTGTTTGTAGATATGTTAATAAAAATACGGTTGTAACATTATTAAAGTAAAGTAGTTTATTATTTACTTACTTCAGTGTAGTTATCACAATTATTGGTATAGTTTTATATGTGACGTACCTACGCTTGTGTTTGTAAATGTTATATAGGTAAATAAGTTAAACTTAATAATCGGCATTGGTATAAGGTTATTGATGAATTAATACCACGTGTTTCAAGCATGTTTTATATCTTCAGATATTTGCTTATTGTAAAACGTTTATGCGAGTCTTTGCATTTAAAATACTATGCGAGTGGTGTGTGTGTGCGTGTGTGCGTATTTGTTTGTCATCTCGATACACTGTGTGTGAGCTATCCATTTCTGTATCGGGGTCGTCAGTACATTTTGAAGATCTAGCACTTGAGTTCAGTGAAGATTGTATAACTTGGGATTGTTTAAAGATATTAAAGAGAGAAAAAACGTGTTACTTTGTTATGAATAGTAGCATCTGCCAATTCTAGATATGCGATAAAACCGACAAATATATTATGTACATTCTAGATAAATGTCTGTATTTTCCGTCTCTTAAAGAAAAGAGAGAGAGAGAGAGATAGAGAGAGAGAGACGTAGTCAGCAAGAAAGGTGACAAAGAGAAAGAGAGGAAAAAAAGGTAAGGAATGGCGAAGTTAATGGAGAAAATCAATTTATTAATTAGCTTTCAAAAACTTATGTTTCAATTAGTGTATGTAATAGTTTTAAAACATTTACCAAAGTAAAGAAGATTCCCCTCTGTCTCATGGCGGGTCATTTTCATTTATCGCGGAATAAACTTTATTGCAAGTCAAGTAAAAGATTGTCCATTTACTTTTATGGACGGTGGATGTTTTCACTTTTAGCGTTAAATACGAATTAGCATTAAATATTTATTAATCAGTTGTTTTTGGAATGTAATAACATTTTAAAGAATATAATCCCAGATTTGTTTAATTTGATAATTGAATGCGATTCATTGAAGCAGATAATAAAACTAAAAGTTGTTCGTTATAAATGTCGTAATATTTTAAGCTGCTGGTCGTACGTAACGGCATTTTGGTTGGTTTTAAAGTACTAATACATGTGTATATTATCGATTGCCGTAAAAAAAAAAAAAACTAATCTAATATATTTATATATTTCCACGAAGGAAAGAATAACTTGTGGAGGTTGAGCTATAGATTTTTGTATTATTGGTAATATTAAATCAATGTATACTTATCATTTCATCATCTATCTATCTATCTATCTATCTATCTATATATATATATATATACATATATATATATATATATAAATATATAAAAGTGTCTGTGTATCTGTGTATCTGTGTGTCTGTGTGCATTTCCTTACAGAATAACTCTGTCAATTTTTAGTCTACAGACTCGAAATTTGATATACAGGTTACTGAGATTAGGGAAAATCTTTGTAATTTGTTTGTGGCCAGAAATTTGGCGATTAAGAGGTCAAACTTCAACGATTTGACCTTTGAGAACTCTACCAAACTCCTCCGACAATTTTGGGTCTACGCACTTAAAATTTTAGATATAGTTTCCTTGGACATGGATCTAACTTAATAACTTGATTTGAGCCCAAAACAAGAAATATTAAGGGGTCATAATCGGGGTCAAATTTTTTAAAAAATTGACCTCTGTGGTCTCTTCCAAATTACTCAAACAATTTCTGGTCTAAATATTTGAACTTTTACATAAAGGATATTCAGAGATAGGGCAGGCTTTTTCATCAGTTTGGGTCGAAAATTTTTAGTTACCAATATATAAATTCATGTATGTATGTCTGTTTGCATGTCTGCCTTAAACTTTCAAGAGAGCCGACAAATTTTACCAAGATCAGTATCGTTTTAAAGTTCGATCTTTCATACGACAAATATCGAAAAATTAGCTAAAAGCATTAATAGCTTCCCCTTCAACCATGCACTTTTCTACGGGGGAGGCACTTTTTTCGCCGATATTTTTAAAAGTTATCCTCTCCTTTAGATTGTCTAGCCTAAATTTAAAATAATGCCGCTTCCGGTTTGGCTGTGGTCGTAACAGCATAAACGTTCGGTTTTATCCCGTGCTTTTCCTCCTTTGCGGTACGGGTTCGAGCCTGCCTTCCTACTACCATTTTTTTTTTTTTTTTGCTCAACATACACATCCAAACACCCAGGCAACGCCGGGCGCCCATGCTAGTTGGTAACAAAGTAAAGTTTTACAGAAAACATACAAAAATAAGCAAACAAAACCATTTAAAGTAACCATTTCTCACATCGGCAAATGAAAACACATTTTACGGATTTCAACTTCTACACCTCACAAGTCCCGATGTGCACGATTAAGAGCAAATAATTAATAAATATGTTAAAAAAACAATTTGAAAAAGAGTTAAAAACATATTTAATCTGAAAAGGAAATATTTAATAAGTGGATAGTCCTTAATCCTCGGAGTTTAAAAGAAATACTTTCCTTCTCATCATAGGGTGGGAATTAGCAAAATGCGGGATCGGATTTTGCATACAAAATATTTGATGAAACTGCAATTAAGTCAAAGATCTTACTTGACAACAAAAAGTGAAGCAGAGGGAATATGGTGAAGAAAAAGGTGATTTTGAATTGATAGTCTGGTGAAAGCTAAGTTATCCAATGACGGTAAAATCCAAAAATGTAAATCCAAGAAAGTTAGTTAAATTTCCATTCGCACAAGTAAAATCCAAGGAAATCACGTAATTAGAAGATGGCCCAAAATAATCCAAAAGGCCGAAATCCGTGGAATAATTAACAAATATGTATAAGGAAAAGGGGGAGTAGTATTTCTTCGAAACTGCGCGGATTAAGGACTATCCACTTATTAAGTGTTCCTTTTCAGATTCAATATGTTTTTAATTCTTTTTCAAAGTGTTTTTAAAATGTTTTATTAACTATTTGCTCTTATTATAAGCTCTGTCTCCTATCTGGTTTTATCGAGCTTTTACATATGGTTGAGATTACTTTATAAATATTAATACTTAAATATTTATAATATTTCTTATATATATATATATATGATGATTGCAACGTCTTGTCAGACGAGTGCCACTATATATATATATATATATATATATATATATATATATATACTTATATATATATATATATATATATATATATATATATATATATATATATATATTTCTCCAATCATTCATTATAAATATTGAAATCTATTGCGTCTTTTTTCTTTTTGCCGTCGGAAGAAAACGCTAATACGTTGCAAAATTACTTTTTAAAACAAAAGAATAAATTTCCTCCACAAACGGTTAAAATAATTCACGTGAACTCGTTCGAACATTGATACAAGGAAAAATGTTGTCCATACTACAAATTTCCATCTTTTTTCAACGTCTTTCATTTTCATTTAGATATATTTTTTCGACTACGTGGGGAGGACCGCTTGCAATATAAAAAAAAATAAAATGTCTACAAAAAGCAACATCGTTTCATGCTTTAGAAAACACCTCATAACCTTTAAATCAGTATTCTCGGAGAATACGAGGATTTTAACATAATATATATATATGTTTATATATATATATGTTTAGATATATATATATATGTTTATACATATATTTCTGTAAAAATATATTTTCTTATAATATATACCAGTCCTTATTTAAGAAGCTCAATGTAATTACAGAGCAATATAGAGAATAAATGACAAAAACTTATATTCCAAAATTCATGATGTTAAAACGATAACATTCATTGCGGCGTAATGGAAAATATAAAGGTATTAACGGCTTCTTTTCATTTCCTAGTGACGGATATCAATATATATATATATAGTTGCTATTTCTTATGATGAGTTAAGGGCATAATAGAATCACTGATTGATATAATAATTAATGGATTGATCTTGCGCTACGAAACAGATGCTGTCAAGAATTGTACAAGTCAACGAAATTAAAGTAATAAATAATGAGGTGTTCAACATCATGGTTTTTGGAATATAACATTTTGTCATTTTTTCTTCCTCTCTCTCTCTCTCTCTCTCTCTCTCTATATATATATATATATATATATATGTATATATATATATATATGCATGTATAAAGTATGATTTTATATATATGTGTGTGTGTGTGCGTGTGTGTGTGTGGTGTGTGTGTGTGTGTGTGTGTGTGTGTGTGTGTGTGTGTGTGTGTGTGTGTGTGTGTGTGTGTGTGTGTGTGTGTGTGTGCTTTTATGTACAGGAGAAAAACAACCAAAATGGTATGGATTAACAAATCAAATTCTAAAAAATGTATGTTTCTGTTTTATGGTGGTGGAAACTAAAAAAAAAACGCCGATTAGAGGAATCTCCGTTGGGCATTGCGGTGAGCGAATTTAATTATTTTTGTTCTGCTGAAAATAAAAGAATAATTCTGCTATGAGACGTCCGGAAAAATTTAGGGGATTGGTATTTCTTTTATCTTTCTCAGCGATTTTTTTCTTAATTCGCGTTGGCTTGCTCCTATGTACACTTGGTGACAGCCATTAAAGCGCATAGTGTATATGCCATTGAATTCGATGGGGGTTTAGAAAGAATGCTTTGTAGTCTTAATGTTTGATTTATAGTGAATTACGTGATTGTATCGTTTGTATTCCTTGTTTTTCAGGGTGGTACAAATGGTTTATATCGCGGAGATGGATTGCTACGAGAAGATTGTATATATGTGTGTGTGTGTGCGTGTGTGTGTGTATGCATCTCTCTCTCTCTCTCTCTATATATATATATATATATATATATATATATATATATATATATATATATATATATATTCTTGGCTTGACTTCGTTAATGTAGATACTATGCAGGGGCACGCTTGTGGCAAACCAATCGTATGCGGGACAAGCAGATTTGGTCGCATCGGTTGCAGCCAAAAGTCACGTCAGTTACGTCTTCTGAGGCTTCCCGGATTCTCGATTCTCTGTGCAGGAGACCCCAGAGGAGGTGACAGCCTGAGACTGTGCGTCCCCAGATGTCACGGTAAGCAGCGAGAGTAGACCACTTAATTTGTACACGTTTGCACTGATTTTCCCCCGCCTGAAAACCCAAATATAAAGTTTCGCAGATATTTGATCACCCTATATTTTAAGTTTCATGGCTATAGACCGAAAATAATAGAGGAGTTTGGTTGGAATATTTTTAAACATATATATACATGCACATAAATATATATAGAATGAGTTTTGTGTTTACTATAATCTTTTACACAAATATTATGCCAATATAAATCATATAATTAAACGTAATAAATCGGTCTATAACAACAGCATATTCTTTTAATTACTTTGACTCTCGAGCATACATTCGGCAAACTTACATTAAATTTATCAACCAGGAACACCATTACTCTCAATAAAAACATACAAGGTAACAATGGATATATACCTGCGAATCATAACAAGGAAAAGAATATGCTGTTGTCCTAGCCCTAGTAATAAGTAACTAAAGATAATCATCCAATAAGAAAACCGAAAATAACTAATAGGTGATTAATAGTGAAACATATCTGTGTGTCTGTGTGTGTACATTTCCTTGCGCCATAACTCTGTCAATTTTAAGTCTACCGACTCGAAATTTTATATGCAGAGTACTTAGATTTGGAAAAATTTATCTGATCAATTTTCGCCCAGAAATTTTGCGATTAAGGGGTTAAGGTTCAACGCGTTGACCTTTGAGAACTCTACCAAATCCCTCCAACAATTTCCGGTTTAATCTCTTGAAATTTTAGATATAGGTTCCTTGCATGTGGATCTAACTTGCTAACGTGATTTTAGCCCAAAACAACAAATGTTAAGGGGGCATAATAGGGGTCAAAGTTAAAAAAATTGACCGCTTATTCTTTGGCACAACATACACTTCCAAATACCCGGGCAACGCCGGGCACCAATGCTAGTATATATATATATATATATATATATATATATATATATATATATATATATATATATATATATATATATATATGAGCGCTTTTCTAATAAGATAAAAAATATTTTTTTTGTGTTCGTCATGGACTGAACGCTCAGTATATGAAAGGTTTCCAGTTCTAATGTGAACCGTAAATCTAAAAATAACAATGAATTCAGGAAATGATATGTGTGCACATATGCGAACATAAACGTAGTGTGTGCATATGTTTTATTCTCGTAAATACGTTGACACATAAAATTGAATACATAGACATAGCTACCATTTTTAATTCATGTATAAGTTTCTTATTTTGTCTCTGTGTTTCTTTGTCACTTTTCTCTTTCAGGGCGTTCTCATATCAGAATCATTTGATTGATAAGTGCATCAATATATGTATATCGCTTTTAAATGGCTATTTCTATACTTCTCTTCTATTTTTGTTTTCATTTTGCACATCCCTCCATATATATATATATATATATATATATATATATATATATATATATATATATATATATATATATATATATATATATATACATATATATATATATATATATATATATAAATGTAATTCTTGGTAGGTTCAAAGTCTATAAAACCATATTTCTACATTACTAATTTATTTGAAATTTTCAGACAATCCGTCTTTAAAGTCGAGGGTTGTTGCTATGTTATTAAAATAAATTAAGATCGCCAATTATAAATATATTAAATAAAATAAAAATATTTTTCGGACTGCGGACTTGTTTTTTTTTTTTTTTTTGTAGAACTGAACTTTCGTTTCAATTCATTTCATGCACCACGATTTGACGAGGCGAATTAGATTTCATTTTCTGTTTACTCGATAAGTAAAAAAAAAAATCCCTATCTTAAAATTTTAAATTCATTTTTTGTCTTCCAAATTTTGTAATTGAAACATGTTTTTCTTAATTATATCAGGGAAAAAAATGCTCGCTTGCGTTTCAGTTGAAGCATAAAAGTTGAAGTTGGAATAGTTTTTTTTTTGATTTTGTGTTTTTGTTTGTTTTTTGTTGTCGTTTTGTTTTTTTAAACAGTTGTTTCGATATAAGACAATATGAACTTTTTTATTCTTAAAAATATAAATTGTTAGGTGAAAGTATAGGTTTTTCGAAGGTAATTTACGGATTAGTAACGTGCTTAAACAATATTTGCTGCTAATGCAGAGAGTGATGCAGATGCGCACTATTTTTTTAAATCGTATTTCCAAGATTAATTAAAGTTTTATGATATGCTTTCATTTTCAATTGTAAGGTTGAAGTATAGATTAGGTACAAAACACCTCCGCTCCCCATGTTAAGAATGGCTTTTTAAATAATAACGTTCTTATTTCTCCGCGGATCAATAAGTGCATGGGTACCCAATTTCTTTAATAAAGTAAAAACATTCATATTTTCTGATGTAAAAACAACTTCTGTAAGAAAATAAAAAAGAAAAAAGTGTACTCTCAATTTTGTTAAAAAGGGCTTTCTTTAAAAAACAAACAAAAAAAAACGGTGCTAATGCAGAGAGTGATCCACGCTATTTTTTAACTCGTATTTCCACTTAATTAAACGTTTATGTTTTTATTCAATTGTAAGTTAAAGTACAGAATAGGTACAAAACACCCTCCCCATGTTAAGAATAGCTTTTTAAATAATGGCGTTATTATTTCAGCACGGATCACTCTCTGCATGAGTACCGATTAATGTCTTGTTTTTTTTTTTACTTTTTTTACGGTATTTTTTTTAAGAACACCTTTAATAAAATTGAAAGTGCACCTTTTTTTTCTACAAAAGTTGTTTTTACATAAGAAAATATGAATGATTTATTGGGCACTCGTGCACTTATTGATCCGTGCTGAAATAACGTGATTATTTAAAAAGTCATTCTTAACATGGAAGGGGAGGGTGTTTTGTACCTATTCTGTACTTTAATCTTACAATTGCATTAAAAAAATTAATCTACATGAATTAGCAAGTTCCCTATTCTCATAAATGTATTGAAAATTTACTCAACAGATGTCCTGTTTATCTTCGTCTACCTTGGCTAAGTAATATTAGTTATCAATTTGCCTAACACATTTCTATCTTAACAACGATGTTATTTAGTTCTTTTTTTTTCAACAAGACCTATATTGTTGTTGTAAATTCGAAGGGATGTACCCCCTATAATAATTCTATTATTTATTTATTTAATATAGATGCAGTGCGCATCATGTCCGGCGAACATCGCAACGATTGGAGTTTCGTTTAAAACAACACATACATTCAAAGATCCGTTATGAAAATTTTTCACATTCTGACGGTCTGAATAATTCATATGTGTTTACAATCTGTGACTACCTTATAAATACCGTTCTGGTGACACGAACTTTAGTTTCGAGATGTTTACGATTTTATGCAAGTCGCACTCGCCTAGCCATTAAAAAAAAAACTAGTAAACATGTTCATTAAGTCCAGAAGACCTTTCTTGCAAGTAAAAAGAAATATCTTTTAGAACTTAATGAGAGTTCTATGTGATTTTTCCCGTTTATTTATTTATCTATTTGTTTAATTATATTTTCCCCCACGGCCACGTTCACGACAATTTTGTGTAATCACAATTTATCCTCGATTAAGCTCTGTTGAGCGAAAAACGAAACTCAGTTAGTTTGTACTTTCCCATTTTTATTTTTTAAAATACATCATGTTAATTTGTCTTTTTTCAGCCATATTAAATTTTGTACCTCATCAAATTATTTATATATATATATATATATATATATATATATATATGCGTAAATACGCCGTCCAAGTGCGTTGATTATTTGACCTACAAAGTGTTTTTCATAAAACATTATTAAAACCAAATACTTAAAAAACAAAACAATTACATTTTTATTACCTTATATATATTTTAGTAGACTCAATGGACATCAGTATAGTGTTACATGCCATGACGACTATGTTTTTTTTTTAAGTAAGTGCAAATTGAAAAATATATCATGGCCGCCAATGTATGTAATATTTTATTGTTGTGCATGGTGTCTAATGAAAATAATAAAAATGGAGACTTTTTATAGTTGTATTTCAGTCTTGGTTTCTCATAATGTTCTTTATGAAAAGTAAGTAGCTTCTTTTAGTTTTCTGCAAGGGAAATAATTAACGCATCTAAATGCATATTTTCATATTCATATATATATATATATATATATATATATATATATATATATATATATATATATATATATATATATATATGTATATATATATCTGTATATGTGTGGGTGTGCGTGTGTGTATGTATGTGTGAAAATATGCATTTAGATACGTAAATAATTTGACTTGTAGAAAACTAAATGAACTATGTATCTCTCTCTCTCTCTCTCTCTCTCTATATATATATATATATATATATATATATATATATATATATATATATATATATATATATATACTAGCAGGAAATCCGACGTTGATGGCTCGTAAAAAACACATAAATATTATATTTTAATTAATGGAGATTTCTTATTTATTATTAAAATAAATGCCTTAGGTATTGAACATAACGTTATATTTCTTTCAAAAATAAAATAAGAGAACGGAAAGAAACCGAGACATATGCATGCGAGTTGTATGGGTTTTTTTCAGCGGTGAAATTCTTGTAAATAAAAGAAGTAAACGAGATGAGATCGAAACCAAAACCTAACGAGAGTGAGTCAAATACGATAATCATTCGAAGAACTTGCCACGTATTTAAAAAAAATGCTTTCAAATCTTCTTATTATTTAAATACGGAAGCTGTAATATTTCATGATCGCGTACGCGCATTCGTGAAACACTTGACAGACATATAAAACTGTGATTACGCTCAAGTACCAAATATTTTGTTTAGATCCATTAGCAACGATTTTTTTTCGGATGAAAACCGATTTATATTTTTCTGCATGTCCGAATACACTATATACCTAATCGCAAATTTATAGCTCCAAAAATCGTGGAGTATATAGTTTGAGAATTGTTCTCTCACTTGTATATATGGCTAAGAAGTAGTTAAAAATGAAACGACTTAATGTATAAATATATATTCCGCACACGCAAACAAAAAGCACGTTCAGACAACTTACGCATACAAAGGGCCAAATTTTCAAAAAACTTACACCGAGCAGTTATTGTTACCGGCGAAAGTCCTAAAAAAGAACGGTCTAACAAAAATTGTAATCAGTTACTTCTCCCCGCGCCCCTTTGCGAAGGTATAGATGGGAGGATAAGAGACACGCATACATAGCAAGTTTTATATGTACATTTATATACAATAGAACCCCGGAATACGATGGTCATAGGATACGTTTGTTTTTTTACAAGTTACGATGTAGAATACAATGTTTTTCCGGTTTTTGCACAGGCATTCGTACCGTTTTCTCATCACATTTCAATCTGCCGCTGATTTCTCGATTGGATAAACCAGAAAGCTGGAGATTAATCAGCTCCTGATGATCACATAGAGACAGTCGAGGCCTATAGACTAAATATAACGTTCTATTGGAACAACAACAAATTTGATTAGAGATGCTTTTTTACCTAAAAGTTTGATATTTAAAGTTGATTTTAAGCTCATTTGTTGTTACGGAGATTCTTTTTGGTTTCTCGATTTGAAGTTCATTTTTTAAATTGACGTGAAAACTAGGCTACTTCAATTAAAAGTCTAATATGTACAGGGAAAATTATACAGGAATAAAAGGCGAAACAAATGATGTATATGTTGTTTAAACAGGTATATTCAATTTAGCTTAAATTTGCCGATTTGAAAAAAATGACAAGTACGGACTTTTATTTACTTATTTATTATTATTTTTTTTTTTGCGTCACTGTACATGGATCAAACAATTGACCTAAGGGATGATTAGCATCTTGAAAAGATATCTCGCTTAGAATATATAAGATATAGGGTGAATATCCGACACTGGTAAGATGCACTATGCCTAGCTAGAAGAAAATGATTAAAGTGCATTTGTGCACAACTATCTAATTTATTAAGAGTCAGATGTTAAGGATATTTTAATATCGTTTACAAAATGAATATTGTCTTAAATCAGG
Organism: Euprymna scolopes; assembly: GCF_053919585.1. NCBI lineage: Eukaryota > Metazoa > Mollusca > Cephalopoda > Sepiida > Sepiolidae > Euprymna > Euprymna scolopes. Next base: position 89,837,681 of record NC_136497.1, read on the forward strand.
GCTCGACCACACACACAACACACACACACACACACACACACAAACACACACACACACACATGTGTGTGTGTGTATGTGTGTCTGTTTTTTGTGTGGCTCTGTGTGTATATTTATATGTTTCTGGTCAATTTTCGGTGTTTAAATTCAATGTCGATTAAATTATCATTCAATGACGAGATATACTAAAATATTTGATGAAACGTTGGTTGTTTTTTTTTACATGGTAGTCAACACTTATCGGGCCGGAAGCCAGTCGAGGATGAGGGTTATTTCGTGTACAGTAATTACT